>NC_056750.1:316583893-316798893 GCF_019279795.1 Protopterus annectens | reverse complement strand
TTAATATCTTGCACAAAGCCCATGGGGTAGTCCCTCTTAATAAACATACTCTCTAAAAGGGCACACACACTGATGAAAATAAATCAAAATCTGACACCATCCTTGCAGCCCTGACAAATTGTCCTTTAACAACCGCTTTCTTTTGGGACAATGTGTGACTACTATCAAAATGAAGGAAGGCATTAGAATAGGTAGGCTTCCTATATATGGTAGAAACAAATATCCCTTTTATCACATCCTTCTCAAGTTTGACATCAAGATAGGTAATACTCTCCTCACCAATGTTATGAGAGAAATGTAGAAAGTCGGTGGTATTATTAATATAGTCTAAGAAAATGCCAATACTCTCTCTGTTCCCATTCCAAATAAAAAACAGATCCTCCAGGTATCTCAAGTATAGAATACAATTTTGGAACCCTGAGTGTTCAAAGAGTAATCTCCGCTCCCGCTCACACACAACCATGTTCGCATAAAGAGGTCCACAAGCCGCTCCCATTGCAACCCCGGTCTGTTGACAAAAAACTGCTCATCAAAATAAATTTAATTATTCCTTAAGACCTTTTCCATCATTTCAGCATATGTGTTTATGGAATTTTGGTCAATCCCTTTTCTAAATAAAAATTCACCAAACCAATCTAAGCCGACCTCATGAGGTATTACAGTAAATAAATCTTTTACATCTGTTTGTTGAACTGTACTTCATTACATTTAGCAGGAAAGTCACAAGAATCGACACAGAGATGTTTCTCGGTTCTTAATAACAATTTAAGTTTGGTATCTAGGAATTTAGCAATAGGGGAGGTAATAGAATTACGGGCGTCTACAATGGGGCAGAATGGTGGATTCCTCCATTATTTGGTAGAATTTTATTCTCTGTCTCATCTTTTCACTTAGAGTGCACAGTTCTCTCCTGCACACTCAGTGACATTGTGCTGAGCTTAGGAAAGTGCATGCATCCCAGGTACTGCTCTTTTGCTGCTCACAAGCTTCAGGGTGCAGTTTCTTCTTTGCTCATGGAAAAGTTTCTGCAGTTAGTGCTGAACAAGTTCAAGTTTCCAGATCACAAGCAAAGATCCATTGCTATTATGACATATATTGCTCCCTGGGATAGACTTGTATATATTACAGTGCTTTAACATTGTTTAATTTTGTGTTGTGTTCCTGTCACTTTAAACCACAGGAGTTCTAATGAGTCCTAGTAAGTGTTGTAAAACATCTGCTTTGATGATAATAAGCAAACTATATTAAACTGATCACAGTTACAAACATATGTCATGTATATTCCTTTGTATAATATAATCAATCCAATATTACATAAATTGACCAGTTCCTGCCTCCCCTTAAATGTCATTTCTACTTCATAACAGTTTTCTGTATGTATTGTTCTCACAATTTCCATTTTTTTCTGTGTAATTTACTTCTACCCTTTCCTAAAGATTCCATTTCCAGTTCTCTTATGCCTATTACAATATTCAATACTTTAAATATGGTTGGTTTAGACTTTTGATTTCCATTTTCTAGTGACTGCTTTTTTGGCAACCATTAGAATTATACTTGACAAGGACTTGGTATGTCTAGGCAATTCAGATCCTGTATTGCAGCTCAACAAAATTATTTCCTTAGTTACATCCATTTGCTCACCCAGTTTTTGTGACACTGTACTCTGTAGGAAAATCTTTAAAGCCTGCCAACTCGTTAGACTCCAAAAACATATGTTCCCAGTTACATCTTTCTTCCCCATCACACCTCCAACATTTTCTGTCTAACTGAGAAAAAAATATTTGGAGTGTGCTTGGTGTATAAAAATACCTATGCAAACACTTCCAAGCAAAAATCCTAAATCTGATGGACTTTGTTGCATTTTTCAAAGACATACATATGTCCTTCCATTCTTTCTTTGTGAACTGCTTATCCAGTCTGAATTCCTAGTCTGTTCTCAACTTCTTTGTTTGATTCCTGTACTTATTGTTCTATATTTTAACAGCAGATTCTGTTCAAAAGTCAACTAAAAACTCTGCCATTGCAGGGCTTTCACTTAGGATTCCCATACCCTTTTTTCTTTGCCTATACTCTGTCAATTCCTGATAGGGAAGGCAGTCTCTAGCATGCATTCCAAATGTCTCCTTGACCTCTTCCCATTCTGTTACCTTTTCCTCTGTGATTATTTGTTCCTAATACCTTAGTTCCTTTGCCAGTTTCCTCCAGTAATAGTATCCCTATCTTCTCTATGCTCTGTACTGTATTTGCAGTCATCCCTATCGGCAGAATCTCCTTTCTCCGTTTCCACATTGGCAGAGTTCTTAGAATACTTTCTGCTACTTTTATGAATATAATATTCTGTATGACTGTTGTTGTTCTCCTTAAGGATATGCAGCCAAAATCCCACTCTCTCCTTATTTTTTGAATTTCCTCCCTACTTCATCATAGTCTTCTCTTTCTACTTTGAATGTTTGCTTTCTGCTTGTGTTATGTGTATGAGGCTTAACTTTGTAGCTCTAAGATGCTTCACATTGGGTAATCTAAACCATCTTGTTCTACTGGAAGGATCAACTTGTCCCATTTGACTCCTGCCTTCTTTCCGTCTCCGATAGAATCCTTCAACTCTCTTAAAGGAGAACCGTACCCACAGACTCAAAAAACCTGTTTGTCATCATGTTTTGAAGTTTCCTGCATTTTAACATGATTCTTGGATTATTTACAGTTTTTTAAATATTTTTATACATGATTTCAGAGTCTGACCACATGGGGTCTAGCACCTTGAAGTGTTTTTGATTTTCTCCTGTTCCTCTAGGTATCCCGCAATACAGTTTGTCTTTAAAACATTACATCACACAGGAGTCTTTGTTCCAAAGCTGCTATCACTGGATTGATTTGACATGCATACACTGCTTTCTTTAAATCAGTCACTTTTAACTAACAATCTGATGTTGTTAATCTTTTCATTCATGTTGTTAATCTTTTCATTCATCACTGATGGGTTTGGTTCCGAGCCCTCGGAACTGAGTCGGCCTATTGCCAAGCTTGCGCCAGCCATAAAACCTCTCTAGTTAAGTCTCTACCCAGAATGCCCTTCTCCCTGTTACCTCAGATCTCATTTGCCACGTAGCCGTAAAGTCGCATTTCAGCCGAGCTCTCAACACTGTTAGAATCTCCTGGTGTTCTGGCTGAAGTGTGATTCTCAATCTGGAAATATATTGCTGATTGATGTATATTTCTTGGCATTTTAACCTTTCAGAGTTCTGCATTGTCTTAATTTTGCCTGACTGAATTATTTTATATATTTTCCGGCATTGTTTTATGTTTCTCATCTGTCCTGAAACTGTTTGTTTTTTTTCCTCTAACCCTGAGTAACATCCTGCCATCACCCAGAATGATACCACAGTACAAGGACAAAATTATTAACTTCCAACAATTAGCTAAGCTTCTGGTGTCATTCTAAGAGGATTCAGTATTTCTCTGCCTGGGATGACATAATCGACAGACCACGATGCTTTGCCAGAGATGGCCTGCACCCGTCGGCCTTGGGATTCCGGCTACTTGCTAAGCTCTTGACATCCCATAATGCCTTTTTTAGGCAAGGTTCAAATAACAAATTCACCACCCTAACAGGTACAAGCAAGCAAAATCTGAGGGTAGTGCTACTCTGTGCTAGAATTCTAAACCTCAAAATGCATTCACTCGAGGCACTCCTTAAAATGGAGAACATCGACAACTGTGCAGTGACAGAGACCTGGTTCAAGGCACCAGAGAGCAACCCTGCATTACCATGCTAGAAGTCATTCCACACCTTTCGGCCACCTAACCTGGACCGAAACACTAAAGGCGGAGCCATGTCCATATTCATTAAGGATATCCACACCTCCAGGCTAGTTGCTCAGCATAATGCATCCCAAATTATCCAAGTACAACTAACTCTGGGCAAGACCGCAGTCCAAATTGTAACTTGCTACAGATCCCCCACCATGCCCCAGGATTCCCACTCCTTATTTCTTGATACACTGGAAAATATTAGGGTACAACCCAACACCCTAATAATGGGCGATTTCAACTACCCCACCATTAACTGGGAAAACTTCTCATGTACCAACTCTTTTCCTCAACGTTTTCTGGAATTCATAAATTTCAACGCCTTGGATCAACTTATCCACACCCCTACCAGGGGCAGCAGTATCCTAGACCGGGTCATTACCAACATAGGCAACCAGTGTTCCACACCAGAGGTCAGTTCCTTGTTGGTCAGATCCGCTCAACGTTTTCTGGAATTCATAAATTTCAACGCCTTGGATCAACTTATCCACACCCCCACCAGGGGCAGCAGTATCCTAGACCGGGTCATTACCAACATAGGCAACCAGTGTTCCACACCAGAGGTCAATTCCTTGTTGGTCAGATCCGACCACAAGCTAATCACCCTAGACATCCACATCTCGCCCCCAACCCCCCATTAGTGAAACCACAGTAAAAAATTTCTCCAAAGCCAACTTCACGCTTCTTAAGACAGAAGTGGCAAACTTCATGACACCAATGCAGACGAACAATAGAGGTATGACTGCTGAATCTTACACAAATGCATTTTATAAGCACTTACACAAGTGCATGGATCGTGCTATACCTAACAGAACCAAGATGCTAGCCTCCAAAAAAAAGGAAGCTAATCTGGTGGTCCCTGCCATAAACAAACTCTACAACAGAAGGAAGAAACTGTTGCAAAAAAGAGTAAAATTCCATGATTGGAGGAACTCCCTGGTCAGCCTCAGTAAGAAGCTGAGATCCCTCATAAAATCTTCCAAAGCTAGTTAGGAAAACAAAATCACCACTGATTCTAAAGACAACCACAAAGCATTCTATAGCTATGTCAAGAATCTCAATGGCAACACTCTGAGTTACAGCACAATGACACTAAATATACAGAACCAACTGATATTACCAATATCCTGGCAGATAGGTTCAGTGCTAACTTTACCCCGCTCTCACCTCCTAAAGGACTCATCTCTATACCAGAAGACTGCAAAGTTCCTGTAATCACGGCTGCACAGGTAAAAACCACACTCTCCAAAGCCAAGAACACAGCATCCATGGGACCTGACAACATCCCAGGTGGCGTTCTACATGAACTACCGAATGAATTGGCACCCCGCCTAAGCACCATGTTCGATCATGGCCACACCTCAGGCTTTGTGCCCACTGAATGGAGCGCAGCGACGGTTATCCCACTCCACAAAGAGGGAGCCACCATGGACCCTTGGAACTACTGCCCCATTAGCCTAACGAGTGTGGTCTGCTAGGCCATGGAATGTATCATCATGGAACTTATAAACAAAGACATTGGTAACCTCCAAACTCTGGACCCCACCCAGTTCGGGTTTGTAAAAGGCAGATCATGTCTCTTAAACCTGATGGACTTCTTTGAAGTAGTCCCCAAAACCGTAGACGAGGGAAAGGTGGTTCACATAGCCTATCTAGATCTCGCCAAGGCTTTTGATACTATCCCACACTCTGGAATTATAGATAAACTCACTAAACTAGCTATAAATCCCTATGTCACAAGATGGGTTGCTAACTGGCTCACTGACAGAACCCACACTGTGAAAGTAGTGGACTCCAAATCCGACTTCAGACCAGTGACAAGTGGAGTACCATAGGGTTCAGTTCTGCGTCCTTTCCTGTTGGGTATCTACTTTTCTGAAGTACAGAATAACAGAGAAGGTCATTGGCTAACGAAGTTCGCAGATGACTGCAAACTAAGAGCCATAATCAAAAGTCCTAATGATGTGGATATCCTACAAAAGGGCCTTACTGAGACAGATGTCCGGTGTCAAAGTCATGGCCTCAAGTTCAGTGCCAAAAAGTGTATTGACATCCCCTTTGGTAAAAACTCGGTACCCATGAGCTACCACATAGGTGGTAGTCTACTTAACACCAAAAGTGTGACAAGAGACCTTGGGACACAGGTGGACAGTAGTCTCTCCTTTTGATAATCATATCACCACAGTAGTCACGAAATCCTTCTACGTGGCAAACCTCATCCCAAAAGGTTTCTCATCCAGGAAAAAGAGGATGTTCTTCGTGTTTCACTGTTGCAGTCATTACATTTGGGTAATCTGCTGGCAGGTTGCCCTCAGTCGGCCTGAATATCAAAGTCTTGGGTCCTGCATCGGTTGCGGTCTCCTCTTCCATGACGTCAGGTCATCAGAGGTATAAAACATGCAGCCGACGCCATTTTATTCAGTCTTTCTTGCCACGTGGTGCCCGAAGCAGAAGCAGTTTGCAAGTGCCAGTCGGCCGACTCCTGAAATTTTCGCATTCGAGTTTCAGAACCGAAGTCTTCAATTAAAGCTAAGTACCCCGTTGGGGAAACTTACCGATGTCAGTAAAAATTAATAATTGCATTACTTGTAGGAAGCAAATACCTCATAAGGATTTTCATTTGTACTGTATTCCTTGCCTAGGCCCAGATCATAATGTGCCTTGCTGTCGGTTTTGTGCTAGATTTAACCAACTCACTATTAAGCGTCGGTATATCTTTGCTTCAAAATATTTTGGATCCAAATTTAATTACCCTGAAATATCGTCGGATAGCAGTCCGACTACCGGAGTTCACAAAAAAACGCAAAAAAAGGATAGAGACATACCGTTGAGGTCCAAAACTGACGACAAAGCTTCTCCTAAGCCAGTCACCGGTTCGCTGGTACTCTGGTGCTTTCGCAGCCCCTGATACCCGCTACTTTTGAGTCGCAGGCCTCTACCGAGACCCATGCCATGAGATCCTCAGAGTATTGTACCCGCGGATGTCTCCCCCCTCGGATGGGTCCGGAGCCGCTGAGCAGGCACCGGCTTCTGAGGGTGTTTTCAGGCCTCAACATTTCTATATAAAACCAACGCCAGCTTCAAAAACAAAAACAACTTCTAAGTCTAAAAAACCGATGCATGAGCCACGTGCTCAGGCCCCTATGCCTAAAAAACAGATGATCAAAATGGCTGAGGACTTAATTACCTTGATCAGGGGTTCCCAACCTCCCCCTGATAAGAGACCTAGGCAAGACACTGATTATGAATCTTCAGATCAAGTTTCTATTTCTTCTGATCAGGAATTTTCTATACCACCCTATGAGGATTCAGATGCAGAAGAATCCATCCCATCTGCATCTCCTCCTGAGGATTATTCTTTTGGAGAAACCTTGCATACTTTAAGGGAACATTTTCATTGGTAGAGTCAGGATTTCTTGGAATCAAAAAAGAGACTTAGGGATTTCCTGCTTCATCTTCCTCAGCTTAGGCCTTTGGCTATACCTCCTGTATTGGACATTGTTGATGATGTGTTTTCGGAATCGAGCATGGCTCCTGATTCCCTACCTCCGGCTCCTAGTAAGCCAGATAGATATTACACGGTTCCTGACTCCCACAAATTTTTATTCAAAAATCCTGCTGCTGATCCTGAAACTATCTCACAGGGTCCCAAAGGTGTAAAGACCTCTACAGCCAAGAATCCTACCCCCTCTGATAGAAATTCCAGGGTGCTGGATAGATGGGAAAAGAAGATTTTATACATCTGCAACCTTGGCAATTATGGCCTTAAACTGCCAGTTTCGTATGCTTAAATATCAACAGCATGTTATGGGATTATTGAAACAGAAAATTATTCTGAATGTGTGGAAAATAAAGAATTACAGGAATTATTGCATGCAGCAGAACAGGTTGGAAAGCATACTTTGTAATTTGGTTTTGATTCCTTGGAGGCCTATTGAAGGGCCGCAGTTACTGGATCTGTGATTTAGAATGCATGCCTGGCTCAAGGAGCAAAATCTGCCTGATCATGTTAAAGCTAAATTGTTGGATGCACCTTTACAGCATGATACTCTGTTTGGTAATAAGGCAGAAGATGTTTTAAAGAAAATGGAAGACAAAGCTAAATCTATGCAAACTGTTAAAGATTTCTTACAAGTGCAGCCACCCAGATTCAGTAGACACTGGCCTACTAAAAATTGGTCCTTTCCTGTGTCCAACAGAGCCTCACAAGGCAAATCCAGGTGCTCAAAAGGCTCTAGATACCAATCACAGGGTTCTTACAGGTCAAAGCAATGGGATGCCTCCACCTCCAAATCTGAAGGAAACAAAGCACAACCCTACAGTAAGCAGTCTCAATGACTTTCCTCTACCATCACCAAGCACTTATCTTTTGGCAGCCCCCTTGGGGGGAAAATTAGCACTTCATGCTCAAAATTGGCAGTTAATAACCCAGGACAAGTGGGTATTAAACATAGTATCCCAGGGGTACAGATTTCATTTCCATACTTTGCCAGTTCCAAACGGTTGGCCAGATCACATCACTACAAATCACAGCTGGTACCCTCTCAAAAAATTACATTCCTGAGTGCAAGCTTGAATACAACTGCCCAGATGGCTTACCTTACGCCAGACAAACAAAGGCAACTGACTGTTAACTGGGTTTTTGTTGCCATCTGTTTGAAGTAATCTGCCAGACAAATTCTGCAGGCTTTGGGGTTCATGGCATCCTGCATTCTACTAATTGCATATGAGGAAACTACAATGGTATCTAAAAAGTTTATGGAGTCAACATTGTCACAGTCTGTAAACAATGATTCCTCTCATTCCTTGCCTACAACAGGAGTTTCTTTGGTGGGCAGAGACATGTCACCAGAACAAGGAACGGTCTTTCACTCTACCCCCTGCCACCCAAACCCTAACTACAGACGCATCAGACTATGCTTGGGGGGCCCACCTGGTGGGGAGATGCATTCAGGGCATTTGGAGCCCAAAACAAATGCATCTGCATATCAACCAAAAAGAGATGTTAGCTGTTCAGAATGCCCTGACAGCCTTCAAGGACTTACTTCATCTAGGACAACTACTGATAAAGATGGACAACACCGCGGTTATGTGGTACATAAACAAGCAGGGGGGTACACATTCCTACCCCCTTTGCATACTAGCCATGGCATTGTGGGACACAGCCTTGACTTACCAAGTACATCATCAAGCTCAATTCCTGCCAGGAAAACAAAATACTCTGGCAGACGACCTAAGCAGAAATCTTATAGACCCTCACAAGTGGAAACTGGATTCACAAGTCTTCAGCATGATAACAGAGAAATGGGGGAGTCCAGACATAGATCTATTTGCCACTCCCCAAAATTATCAACTGGAGAAATTCTGCACAAGGACTTATCACAGACAAGCATGGAAAGTGGATGCCCTATCCTTCAGTTGGAAAAACCTATCGGTCTACACCTTTCCTCCTCTGCCTCTTCTCCCCAAGGTCTTACTAAAGGTCAGACAGGAAAAAACAAAAATGATCCTAATTGCCCCGGATTAACCTCGACAGCACTGGTACCCAATTCTAAGGAATATGTCTCAACTCCCTCCTTGGTACTTGCCTCAAATACCTCATCTGCTGTCTCAACAGAGCAATCATATTCTGCACAATCCACTCCAAACTCTGAACCTGGCAGCATGGCTGATCATGTAATTATTCAAACAACACCTCTCAGTAAATCTGTGATTGATGTCATTTTGGAAGCCAGAAGGCCTAGTACTAGAAAATCTTATACTGATAAATGGAAGAGATTCTGTGCTTGGAACCAAGCACAAGGAACGGACAAAGCAAAGCCAAGTATTCCTCAGATTATACAATACTTGACTGAGATGCTTGACAAGGGCCTATCTCTTTTTCTTCAATAAAAATCCATGCCTCTGCCATCTCGGCTCATTACAACACAGAGCCTCCCATCTTTTCTCATCCTCTGCTAAAACAGTATCTTAGAGGGGCCAATAATTTAAGGCCTCCCAGAAGATCACCAACTCCTGCATGGGACCTCAATTTTGTGCTGGAAAAGCTCACCCTGCTTCCTTTTGAACGAGCAGTTACTGCGGTTATAAAGTTTTTATCTTGGAAAACAGCTTTCCTTCTGGCAATCACTTCAGCAAGAAGGGTTTCAGAGCTACAGACCCTCATGGCTGTGGAGCCTTTTATTACATTTTACCCGGACAGGGTGTCCCTCAGGACCAATCCTTCCTTTATGCCTAAGGTGGTATCCAGTGTGGCTCTTAACCAAACTATTCACCTGCCAACATTTTACCCAAATCCGCAGAACAAGGGGGGGTGAATTCTGCATTCCTTGGACGTACACAGACAACTAAGATTCTACTTAAACAGGACCAAATCTCTAAGAAAGTCTGTGCAACTACTGGTGGCATTTGCTGCAGGATCAGAGGGGAAGGCTATATCAAAGCAGACTATTTCAAAGTGGATAAGCCACTGCATTCTTTTCTGCTGCTTGCATCACGGTAAACCGGTGCCCAAGAGAATCGGGTCACATTCCACCAGGGCTGCATCTACCTCAGCAGCCTTTCTCAGAGGAGTTCTAACCAGAGACATTCTAGAAGCTGCTACTTGGAGCTCTGTTCATACCTTTACAAAGCATTATCATTTGCCTCTCTTCTCTAAGTCCAGGGCAGGCTTTGCCAGTGCAGTTCTGCTGGGCCTTATAGCCACTCCTGATGCTATTTAGTTCCAGCCTCCCATCCATACCTTTGGGATTCTACCCAGATGTAATGACTGCAACAGTGAAACATGAAGAACATAGTACAGTTGTGTACACTTGCCATAAATGTAGATGTTCGAGTGTATTCATTGTTGCAGTGCGGGTTACCCACCCACTGTCCCCCTTTTTTCTAGAACTTCTCTTTCCTTTTTTGGCTCCGAGTGCCACTTTGGCACAAAGCGTTGTACCGACCTTACTGGATTTGACTCCTTTACTTCCGGTCTCAAAACTAGCGACTTTAGTGATGGCAGACCTTGCACCACAGACCCAATACTCCCCCTCCGTTGATCTGTTTCTGGGCCAAACATATAACCCATTCCTTGAACGCCCTGACTCTCCATCTGGAGTATCCAATAGATCCACCAGGAGCCTTTTGGAACACAATGTGGTGCGTACTGTAGACCAGCTGCTAGCTAGGGTGATTCCATCAGTTTCTAAGATGTCTCCATCTGCAGGACTTGGGTTACCTTATCCATGGACTTCATCTTACACTCCTCCTTTGACCATCTTGGTTCCGAAGCCTTCTGCTCCAACATCCTTCTCGGAACCCATCACTTCGGTGCCTACGGTGCATCTCACTCCGGCTCTGAGTTTGTCCCTTTGGTCTTTGATTCCTGCTGAACCGGCCCTTCCTCAATGTGGGGAGTGGGGGACAGGTGCGTTGGCCTGGGGTATGGAGCCACCCCTCTCCTCGGTTCCATCCTCGGCACCGATGGCTGTGTCTGCGCCAATCCTGCTTGAGGCTCCATCAGTGGGGGAGGGTTCGTCCTTCGGTGCCCACGGTGCATCTCACTCCGGCTCTGAGTTTGTCCCTTTGGTCTTTGATTCCTGCTGAACCGGCCCTTCCTCAATGTGGGGATTGGGGGACAGGTGCGTTGGCCTGGGGTATGGAGCCACCCCTCTCCTCGGTTCCATCCTCGGCACCGATGGCTGTGTCTGCGCCAATCCTGCTTGAGGCTCCATCAGTGGGGGAGGGTTCGTCAGAGCGGGGTGTGACCCCGATCCCGAGATTGTCTTTTTCTGTTCTGGGCTCTCATCTCTGTTTGGGCGGGCCTGCCTTCCCCACGATGGAGATGGCTATTGCTTCTGACAGCACTCCTTTGATGTTGGAACCCCAGTTTTCACCCCCTGAGCTACAGCTGTCACAGACCACTGCCCAGGACACAGGGCAGATCTTTCAAGTCCTCCTCAGAGACCCCCACTGAGGAGCCCCCTCGAAAGAAGATGTGCAAGAGGAAGCACGTGGACTCACCCAAGGAGTCCTTAATGGAAGACCTGGATTACGATGATGGTGAAGGGTCCCCATGGTCACCTCCTGATGATGTCTCCTTTGGAGACATCCTGGAGATGTTAAAGCAGAGAGGTGACTGGAAGCCCTCCAACCCTTCGTGTTCCTGCAGGCTTTTCTCGCCCAGCCTTCTACCTCTTGGGTGACCCCCACCTGCCGACGAGCTTGTCCAGCTCGTTGTGCAGCATGCGTGGAAGAACCCTGATTCCATAGAGGCGATCCCTCTGAGACCAGACAAAATTCTTTCCCCTCCTGCGGAGAACCGGCATTGGTCCAAATGGTTATCAGTTGATGCTATGGTGGTGGTGGCGGCCACAAAAAAGGACTTGGCTGAGGAAAGTCCTGCTGTCCACCTGCCCAACAGTGAGTCCCAGGCAGTGGACAGACTTGGGAAGTGTGTTTTTGCATCAGGGACCTTTGTCATACGGTCCCTGAATTATTTGGCACATTTTACAAGGCTCCAGAGAGACTTTATCTCTGAACGCTCTGGAACGCTCGCAGGACAGTTGTCTGAGGTCAGGGACACAGTGGCCTCGCAGCTCGTAACCCCGGAAATCAATATCCACATCGTCCATGAGGTTGCTGTCACACCTGACCAAAAGGCGTCTAGAGCAGTGAGTTTAGACATTGTTATGAGATGTCATGCCTGGATGCACATTTGTGACTTCGCAGATCCCTTCAAGTCTACTTTTCTGAATGCTTCCATCAAAGCTTTGTCCCTTTTTGGCTACAAAGTGAAGGACAGGCTAGCCATGTGCGAGCAAGACAGAAAAACCCTGTCTGCCGTAGGCCTATGGTTTTCCAACCCTCAACATACCCTCTCCAGGAATCTGAGGAGTGGGAAAATGTGGCATAAGAAATCTCAGGGCCCTTTCCGTGCCACACGTGGTGATGATACTCCCAGAGGCAGAGGGGGTAACAGTTCCGGAAGACACCCCTATAGAGACAGAGGTGAGCCTCGTAATCAAGGCTCCAGGGACTCTTTCTCTGGACAGCCTTATCAGCGCTCCTGAGGGGTGGCCCGATTGCTTACCTCTGGAAGCAGTTGGGGGTAGTTTCTCTCTGCACCAAGCTGCCTGGCAATCTATCACCACCTATCATTGGGTGCAGAACATTATCACCCGAGGTTACACCATTCCCCTTTCTTGTCAGCCAAAATTTCCAAGAAAACTTTCCGATGTTCCACGCAGTCAAAGTGAAGAAGCAGCTTCAGAGATTATAAATCTGTTTCAAAAAAGAGTCATCCAACCAGTCCCACCAGACCAGCGTGGATCCAGATTTTACTCGAGATTCTTTTTAGTGCCAAAAAAAGACAGGGGACTGGAGACCCATTTTGGATCTCAGCAGTTTAAACCAGTCGGTCACCCAAACGAAATTCCGGATGGTCACGGTTCAGTCCATCCTTCCCTTTTTAAGAGAAGATGATTGGATGTGCTCTATAGATCTCTGGGATGCGTGTTACCACATCAAGATGGACAAACACTCCAGGAGTTTGCTTCGCTTCCGGCTAGGAGCCAGTCATTACCAATTCTGTGCCCTGCCATTTGGTCTCTCTACAGCCCCCAGAGAATTCACGAAATGCATGGCAGTGGTAACAGCTCACTTGAGACTAAAAGGATTCCAGGTGTTTCCATATCTAGACGACTGGTTCTTTACCGCCTAACAGCACTGCACTATACTCTCTCTTTCTGGCAAAATTGTTGGGAATAACGATACATTGGGAGAAATCAAACCTTATCCCTACACAACAAATAGAGTTCATTGGAGCAGTGTTCAGTACTCAGTTCTGTCTGGTATCACTCCCAGTTCACAGACTCCATCGATTTGAGGCTTGAACTCCGGGTGATACTATTTCAAACAGTCTCTGCAAGGGAAGTTCTTCAGGCCCTAGGTTCTATGGCTGCATCAATTCCAGTAGTGCCTCTAGCAAAGCTACAGATGTGGATTCTGCAATGGCTCCTTCTGTGTCAATGGTTCCCAAACTATCACCCCCTTGATTACCAGATTCGAGTAACCAACTTCTGCAAACAGGACCTGCTTTGATCGATGAGGCCAGATGTAGACCTTTAGACTCACCCGTTTCAACCTCCACAGCCATTGTGACCACGGATGCTTCCCTGATCGGGTGGGGGCACCCTTTCCAGGGGAAAGATTGTCCAAAGCACATGGTCCACCTCAGAGGCCCACCTGCATATCAATGTTCTGGAACTCAGAGCCATGCTGTTAGCATTGCAGGCCTTCCATTCAGCTCTCGCTTCCGGGACAATTGCAGTTCAGTCAGACAGTATGTCAGTGGTCCGGTACATCAACAAGCAGGGAGGAACCAAGTCCTACCCCCTATGTCGAAAAGCCATGAGAATTTGGCAATGGGCGATGGCTTCCAACCGCTTTCTGATAGCAACACATATCCCGGGGAGCTCCAATGTGATTGCAGACAAACTGAACAGATGCATCCTCATGCCCCACAAGTGGTCCCTCAGCCCCAAGGTGGCATCTGTAATCTTCAGCCACTGGGGCCTGCCTTGTTGCAATCTTTTCGCTTCCCCATCAAACACCAAATGCAGCAGCTATTTCGCCCTACTTCCCCCTGGAGGGGTAGTCACCAAGAGATGCTGTGATCCACGATTGGCCCACGGGACTTCTCTACGCATATCCTCCCATCCCTCTGATCCCACAATTTCTAAAGAAAGCTCTTCGGTTGAGATGCAAGGTGATCTGCATAGCCCCATTCTGGCCTTGACAAGTTTGGTTCCCCTTCTTTCGGCTTCACCTAGTATAACCGCCGTGGATTCTGGATCCTCTACCAGATCTGATTACTCACCCAAATATGTCCAGTCTCAAGCTGACAGCTTGGTTTCTCCACTTCCATTAGTCACCAGGCAAGCTAGTCTCTCCTCGCCTGTTCAAGACATTATTCTGGCCTCTCACAAACCATCCACCAGAAGAATATATCAGAGCAAATAAAAAAGTTCTCCATCTGGTCCAAGGATAGCATGCTAGACCCATATTCAGCTCCAGTTACTGCAATGCTTCGATACTTAACTAAGTTTTTTTTTATAATGGAACCTCTGCCTCTAAAGTATGGGTACATCTAGCAGCAATTTCCAATTTCCACAATAGTATAGATGGCACCCCTCTTATCTCTGTATGCCTTTGCAAGGCTTTCCTCAAGGGGACCTCTCATCTCAGGCCGCCTGTCAGACAGCCTGTGGAACCATGGAACCTCATTCTAGTCCTTCAGTCTTTGACTCAAAACCGTTTTGAGCCTGCTGCCAAGTGTGACCTAAGGTTTTTGTCTTGGAAGTCTTTGTTCCTGGTAGCCATTACCTCTGCCAGAAGAGTCTCTGAGCTGCAGGCATTGTGTATCAAGAGGCCTAATCTGGTCTTTCATAAAGACAGAGTGTCACTTTGAACGAACCCATCCTTTCTTCCCAAAGTTGTTTCTGAATTCTCCATTAACCAGACCATTGATCTACCAGTGTTTTTTCCAAATTTTGCCAGTAGAGGAGAGTACTGCCTTCACTCCTTAGACGTACATAGACAATTGGGATTTTACCTAGACAGAACCAAACCTATCTGTAAATCGGAACAACTTTTAATTTCTTTTTCTAGGCCCAAAATGGGACAGACTGTTTCCAAGGTTACATTATCAAGATGGTTAAGGGACTGCATACGTTTCATCTATTCGCTCCATAATGAACCCATGCCAAAAGTTAAGGTTCACTCCACTAGATCTATGGCAACATCTGTAGCATTCCACTCCATGGCTTCCATGGATGACATCTGCGCAGCAGCTTCTTGGGCTAAGCCTTATACCTTTATCATTCATTACAAATTGGACCTGGTCTCCAGAGGGAGAACTGCCTTTGGTACAGTGATACTCAGGACCACCCATGGACCTCAAGGTAGCTTGGGATTCTGTCCCATCAGTGATGAATGGAAAGAAGATTAACAACATCAGATAAAGAATGTTCATCTTCTTTCATTCATCACTTCCCACCCTCCTTCCCCCTACAAAGGCTCCTGGGGGATGCTGTGGGTCTAAGTGGTGCCCTAGGGTACTTGTGCATAAGTGGCCTCGGCTTTACTTCCCTTTCTTAGCAAACTTGATCTGAGGTAACAGGGAGAAGGGCATTCTGGGTAGAGACTTAGTTTGAAAGTTTTTTTTAGCTGGCGCGAGTGTGGTAATAGGCCGACTTGGTTCCGAGGACTCGGAACTGAACCCATCAGTGATGAATGAAAGAAGATGAACAACATAGATGGAACATTTATGGTAAGACATAACTTCTTTTTTCTTTTAGTTCAATGACTACTTAAAACACAAACAGTGATAATGGCACAGAACAGACTTTCAAACTGCTTTTTACTGTTTCTTCTTTTTAGAGTGGCTTATTTGCAGTCTTTTTTGTGATGCCTGAAATGTAATCCTTCAACTAATCTCCCCTCCCCCTTCACACTTCACCACCCCAACTGTGGGAGTGCTAAAGGTAATTTGAGCTGTTTATTTATTTTGATAACCAGGTAGTGTCCGACTGGACAAGAAGCCCATTTTCAGCGGAGACCCAGGGATAAAAGCTCCAAAATACAAACAAGTAAGAGGTAGGTAATACAGATGATCAAGGAATAGCAAGAGGTGCAGCATAATACAGATTAACAGTACTATGTAAGAAGCCACAGAGATACAAGTACAGTGTCAGATATTCAATACAATAGGTTAAAACGTAGAGTAAACAAAACACAAATTCTTAGCTAACATGGTGCCACTCAAATTACAGGTGAATACAGGAACAGAAAACTATTTACAATGAAGTTAAATGTGTGTGTAAGTGTAAATATAAGGACACACTAAAGAGGATGAGAGGTAAGTAGAAATTGGCAAACAGTTCAGATTGACAGCTCACAGCAGGAGAGCTTAGTCAAGTACAGTTTCCTTGTTCTAGCTTTTCTTAGTGACCGTGGGACAGTTATTTTTGCTGCACCATAGCTGCCTCCTGTTTGAAATTGTAATCCATGTTCTTCAGTAAGAGGAAATGCACTGCATGGCAAACTTTATAACTCCCATTCTTAGGGCTTCCTGTTAGCCCTATGAAAATTTGACAACTAGGATGTAAACATAGAACAATATTTGTAATACACATACATTTTACATTAATGTGGATTTCTAAATACTATTTAAAGATTAACGTATCACATACTTACTAAATCACCATTACTCCCCCCTATTACAAGTTGTGATGGACATATCCAAGATATGATTACAAAACTCAGCATTATGCAAAATCAATCAGTCTTACTTTATTGTTGTCTGTACTTACTCTCTGTAATTTGTCACCTGACTATATGCCTTGTCTGTGTTTATTGGAATGTATTTAATTTGACCTCTGTTTACCTGTTAAGTCCTACTGGTCCAAAAAGTCCTCATTTTTTAGCAGAGGCCCTTGTAGAAAACCTTCATAATCAAAAAAAAATTAAGTACAGATGCTAAATAAAAAAGCATCATATTATACTCCAATTTTCACAAGTTAGTATGCTGACTTCCTGTTTAGTTTCAATTCCACTATTCATTTTTCCAAATAGCTGCTTTGCACATTCTGTGCATTTATCTTTATAAATATACCCCACATATCAGTATTCATGTGTATCTAATTATGCCCTTTCTGCCTTCCCTTTTTAATTCCCAGAAACCACTGTAGGCATTGGTTAATGCTCTGATGCCACTTACTACAAAAAAGGTGGTTTGTTACAAGGAGATCAAGGTTAATATCCATGAATCGGGTAATATATGTCACTGCATGCACTGACTAGGGAAATCTTGCCTTGCTTGGGCAAAATCCATTACTTAATCCCTTTCTCTACCTCCAGTATGAGCTGTTTTTGTGTATAATATATATACATGCCCACGTGTTAGATACTGCATCCAAAAATGCTCACCCTTACAAAATACATTGGCAGTGTAATGCCACACCCCTGACATGCCAATTCACCTTTACCCACAAAGATGCAGCTATTCCTGTCACACACAGTGTGTCTTTTACCTTGATTCAAAAACTTGTATATAATAGTCTGCCCATGTTTGCACAAACATTAAAATGACACTAAAATGAACCCCCCAACAACCCCTCTAGTAGTATACCCATGTATGCACAAGCTCTTAAATGACATCAAAATGAAACCTTTCCTCATGACCACTCCAGCAGGTAGTCTACATATGCACAAGCAATTATATGACACCAAATGAAATATTAGCCTAAACGACCCCTCTAGTAGTTTAACCATGTAGGCACAAGGGCTGAAATAATATCAGAATGAAACACATTGAAATATATTTCTTTCATGCTACCCTCCAGTGGTTTGCCAATGTGTGCAAAAGCACTTAAATGACACCAAAATGAAACATTTTCTCCACGACCTCTCTGTTAGCTTGCTCATGTATGCACAAACTCTTAAATGAGACCCGAATGAAACACCCCCCCCCCCCCAACAGCCCCTCCAGTAATTTGTTCATGTATGCACAAGCACTTATATGATATCATTTAACTGCTGTTTCTTACATGGAAAAACTGCTAGAGGGGTCATTTGGGAAATGTTTCATTTTGATGTTATTTAAGTGCATCATATTATACTCTGATTTTCACAAGTTATTATGCGGTATCTGACTCCCTATTTAGTTTCACTTCCACTATTCGTTTTTCCAAATAGCTGCTATGCACATTCTGTGCATTTATCTTTATAAATACCCGACATATCACTATTCATTATGTGTATCTAGTTATGACATTTCTTTTTGCTTTCCCTTGTTAATTCCCAGAAATCATGTCCGTGACTTGTCCATGTATGCACAGGCAGTTAAATGACACTGAAGTAAAACACCCCCCCTCCCAACAACCCCTCCAGTAGTTTGACCATGTATGCACAAGGACTTAAATGTCATCAAAATGAAACAGCCTAAACAACCTCTCCAGTATTTTCCCCATGTATTTAAAATGACATCCGAGTGAAACATTTTCTCCAACGGACCTGCCCAGTAGTTTTCCCATGAATGTACAAGCGTTTTAATGACTCCAAAATGAAGCACTTACTAATGATTCTTCCAGCAGTTTGTCTATGTATGCACAAGCACTTTAAATGACACCAAGATGAAACATTAGCCCAAACAATCCCTTCAGTATTTTTGTCACGTATGCACAAGCATTTAAATAACGTCAAAGTATGCACAAGCACTTAAATAACGTCAAAATGAAACATTTCCTAAATGACCCCTCTTGCAGTTTTTCCGTGTAAGAAACCGCAGTTAAATGATATCAAAACGAACCATTAACCCAAGCTACCCCAGAAAAGTTTGCCAGTGTATGCACAAGCACATAAAGAACACCAAAGTAAAGCCTTTCCCCAGCGGCCCCACCAGTAGTCTGCTCATGTATACTTAAGCAGTTAAATGACACCAAAAAGGATAAAAAATATTAATAAAACAATTCCACAAGGACCCCTCCAGTAGTTTGCAGATGTATGAACAAGGATTTGAATGCTATCAAAATGAAACATTAGCCTAAACTATCCTCCTGTAGTTTTGCCATGTGTGCAAAAGCACTTCACTGACACCAAAATGAAAGATTCCCTCAACTGCTCCTACAGTAATTTGCCCATGTACTCACAAGCACTTAAATGTCATCAAAGTGAAACATCTGCCACAATGAACCCACAAGTAGTTTGCCTGTGAATGCACAAGCACTTAAATGACACCCAAATGAAACCATTTCCCTAAGGACCTCTCAAGTAATTTGCCCATGTGTGCAGAACCAGTTAATTGAAACCAAATTGAAGCATTTCCACCAAAGAGCCCTCGAGTATTTTACCTATGTATGCGCAAGCGCTTAAATGACAACTAAATGAAACCTTTCCCAGTTAACCCTCAGTAGTTTGCCCACATATGTAAAAGCACTTAAATGACTACTCCAGTATTCTGCCCATGTATGCACAAATGGTAAAATGTCATCAAAATGTAACCTTACCCCACAGCCATTCCAGCAGGTAGCCTATGTATGCAGAGGCAATTAAATGATACCAAATGAATCATTAGCATAAACGACCCCACTAGTAGTTTAACCAGGTAGGCATAAGACCTGAAATTATATCAAAATCAAACAAATTTAAATATATCCTTTACGCTGCCTCCAGTGGTTTGCCCATCTATGCAGAGACACTTAAATGACATCAAAATGAAGCATTTTCCCCATGACCCCACTATTAACGTACTTATGTCTGCACAAACACTTAAATGACACAGACATTAAACCTTTCCCTCGACAACCCCTCCGGTAGTTTGTCCATGTATGCACAAGCACTTAAATGGATCAAATGAAGCTTTTCTCCCACATCCCCTCCATTAGTTTGTGCATATATGCACAAACATTTAAACTACATAATAGTCAAGCACTGCTTTTTTGAACTTGTACTGTGCTGTTTCAAATGTTTGATAAAAGAGTGGAGATTGTTGGAAACATGCAGTGTAGTGCAGAAAATATCCACAAGCACCAGCAGGAACGAATACCAAGGTTCAAATGTAAAAACACAGCTTTAATAAAAATGAACTGACCATACATACACTGCTGACATTAACGTTTGTAACTGAAATGTTTTTGTTTAAAAACACTTCCTCAGATGCGGACTGACATCCAAAACCCATCCATTTATACTTGTTCCACACTATCAATTAATTAATTAACCAATTGAATTAAAAAAAAAAAAAAAGAGTCCGCATCTGAGGAAGTATTTTTAAACGAAAACGTTTCAGTTATGAACGTTAATGTCAGCAGTGTATGTGTGTTCAGTTCCTTTTTTATTAAAGCTGTGTTTTTACATTTGAAACTTGGTATTCATTCTTGGTGGTGCCTGTGGATATTTACAAGTTCTTTTTGGTACCTTGGTGATCTTTTTTTTGGAGTAGTGCAGAAAATACTTAAGACAAACAAGTGATGCCTTAAACAAAACTGATCAGAAATCCCATGGCAAAATAGGCTCACTGTTTAACAGACATGATTGCAAGGCAGTTCCAGCAATTAAATGTGCACTTTTAAGCACTGTTCGGGCTGTAAGCTAACCGCTGAAATGCTGACATCATGTTTTAGGTGGCTCTGTTTTTGCTCTGGAGCAGTGAAGTCAGCATTGCGGCGGGGAGTAAAAACCCCCACAATTTTTCAAGCTGTAACCATGCTGTGACCAAAAGGGCAACAGCAAGTGCCATTTCCATTCGCGAGATGTTGCATTTTCCTTCCATTCAGTTGCTGTACACTGCTACAATGTGGAAGGTCATGGAAACAGTCAGAATTACTTCTTCCAAATGCTGTAAATCTGTTTTTTAAAGCCGAAATCAAGAAATAGGGTAAAAGGAAGTGAAAAGGATGAGGATATTTGTAAGAGAGGACATTCTTCTCCTTTAATTACCGTCTTCTACTTCTTCAATGGTTAATAAAAAAAATTCCTGACCTGTGTATAAAACTAAAGGGACTAAAAACATTTTATTACTTGTTTTCTGCTATCCATAGCCATAGAAAATAGCTTCAAGTTGTTCAGTGTTTGAATTATCATTTGTTTAGTCTCTTTCCACATATCCTTAGCTGCCATGAATCATTTTAACCACTCCTAAATACCTCATTTTATTATGTCCCCATAAATATGGCTGTTGCTGCCAATTAATATGTGGGTACATAGTTTACAGCAGTAACCTTTGTTTTATTCTAATTAATTTTGTATCCCGAAAAAACTTCAAACTATCACAGGATGTTCCACTACACTGAGATGTACTTTTCTGGTTATATTGGTATAAAATAATGTCTGTTAGTAAAGCCAATTTTTTCTTGATTGCCATGCCAATTATATCCTTGAATTTCTGAGTCCCTTATTTTCTTTGCCAATGGTTTTAAATGTAATGCAAATAACAAAGGGGAAAGAGGAAGGAGAAAAGCCCTGCCTGGTTCCTCTGTTCCGACACAACTTACCAGAGAGGAACCCTCACACTTTGATTTTTTGCCTTGGATTCCTCATATATCCCCCTAAGTAACATTATTATTGTATCGGGGAATACAAATGCTGTCATTGTCCTACTTACAAAATCTTGGTTTACTCCGGGTGCTTTCTCTGCATCAAGACCCACCAACAACAGCAGTATTTTCTTATTGTATAAATGTTGTCAAATGTTGTCCACCCTCCACAAAACCAGACTGATTTATATCTATCAATTTTGGCAACAGCTTTACCATTCTTTTAGCCATTATGAACTTACACACCATATAATATGGTTTAAAATTGAATTGGGCCTATATAAAGCTGGATCTGTTGGGTCTTTATTGTCTTTAAGTATTACAACCACCACACCTTTATTCCAGGAAGTTGGTGGTTCCCCTTCTTTTAAAATACTGTTACTCAAAACTTTCCAGATCTTTGTCAGTTTTTTCCATCCTAGCTTCCAAACTTGCACAGGAATATTGCCTATTTCTGGAGACTTTCCTGCAGGTTGGTTATACATCACCTTTTTTACTTCACGTCTTTCTGTCGTAACTATTAATGGTTGAGCCTCATCTGCCTCTAACTTTGGCATGTTTAAGTCTTCCACCAAATGTTTCCATTTGTGCTCCTTCTTGATTTCCATATTTTTTCTGCCTTATACAGATTTCATAAAATTTCCAAAACATCTCTAATACCTCTATAGATTCCTGGCTATTTTTCTTGTTACAGGTGCCCTGTCTTAGAACAGTGACTTGGGCAACACAAAGTAGAAAGGGTTGTTTCCAAAAAGTTTTTTTGTCCTGGAATTCTCATCAAAAAACTGTTGCTTAATAGCACTCTCTCTAAACTAAAGCATGTTATCCAGGTACCACATTATTTTCTTTCTAGCAGTCTGCAGTTGCATGTCATCTTCTTTGATATTCCCCCTACTCTGCAACACTTTAACCTTTGTCAGCCCCTCTTGATAATTCATTTTACTTCTTAACCATATTTCTTTTATTGTTATCCTATTTTTAAACCCCACTTTCATTTTTAGTCAACTCACTAGCTGTAACTACTGAAGTACTTTGAATCTTTCCTAATAACTCCCAAATAATTTTTACTACCCATTCCTTAAATTCCTGTTTTTTTGGATGGTAGGTGGGGAAGTATCAATATCTCATTTTTACTTCATTACCCTGCATGTTTGTTTGTTATTATTTGCGCATGATCTGAAGTAGTTATTGGTTGTGTGTCAAAGCTGTCAATTAAAGGAATGTGTTCCTGTGAAATATAATGTCTGTCTAATCTAGCCCGGTTATTGTACCTTGGGAATAAACGTATATTCTGTCTGAGTTCTTACTACTGAATTCAGGTTTTCCTTACCACATATTTTAATAAATTATTAAAGAAATCTACCCTCTTTTGTTATTTTTCCCTTCTAGGCCTCCAATACATCATCACTGATGCAAATAAAATTCAACTCCCCACCTATAGTATTCCCTGATGAAAGCTGATTATTTTTCCCAAATACATGCCAATGTAATCCTCTTCCCTTGCCAGTAGTCCCTTACTACCACACATCTGCCATTATTATCTTTTTTTCCTCTTCTGTCGCTATTGGAGCTCCTCTAGCAATTCCTTTGTCTCTGATATTCTGGTGAATATCCATCCTGAAATCCTTTCTTTATCAAATTCATGTGAGGATTTATATTCAGATGTTTCTCCTATAACATTGTTATTTGCAGTCTGCATTTCTTAATGTAATTCAGTGTTTTTCCTTTTTATCTATACCTGTGAGACCGTTCATAATATTGAAAGTGTTGCCATTATAAGTTGTTATTCCCATTTATTATATATGGCAGCAGTGTTAGACATCTATTTGCAGCTTTTGTGAACAAGCACCCACTAATATTTGGCAGGTTGATCTTTTATCCATTTTCTGGTCATCTCCATTTGAATCTGTGACATTTTACAAGGCTTTTTTTTTGTTTGTTTTAATGATAACCCACAGACTCCCCCCCCAGAACACCCCTATAATCATATTAACTTAATACAAACACACAAAACTATGTACATCTTCAATCTTCATATAATGAAGTTGAACTCTCCTAGTACAAACAATTGTCCTAAATAGACAGCTGCAGACACAGGCACTATGTGACCTAAATTTAAGGTTATCCATGCCAATATGCATGTTACTGCCTGTGAGCCTACTTACACTAATTGCCGTCTATGTCTCAGGCATGAAAAACAACTTAAATGCTTTCAGAAAACATTAACTTTTAGCCTTAAAGAAGCCGGTGTCCTGTCTTTTTATTGCCCTTTCTCCATAGAAACACAAGAGAAAAAATGTAGCCCTTACCTATAGGCTCCTAAAAATGCTAAATATTTATTGTTAAAATATGATATATGATATTGTATATCTGATATCTGATATATAATCATATGATATATGATAATATATGAGAGTTTCTGTTTTGTGAAGAGTTTTGTCATTCTCTAGAGTTGCTTCCTTTTTTATTTTTATATATGTTACACACTAGCTGGCTGCCTTTTCTAAGTGCTTAATTATCAGATTTACAGATTGTATGTTATGTAAACAGGCTTGCCTCCTGTCTCTCTAACATCTGTAAACCTACATCTCCGTAACCCCACACTTGCATGCATACACATATCTCTTGTTAGTTTAGTTTATTTTTCTTTCTGTCCTTCTATACAGTGGGAGCCACCATTTTTGTTTTTAGTAATCCCAAACTTGCATAAATACTAATATCTCCTGTAAGCTTATTGTCCTGTTTAAAGGTTAGAAAGCTGAAATGCAAAACTGTGAAGTATAGTTCACTACTTTTCTTTGCCAAATATTACTTAAGGTGGATGAGTATAGACAAATAGTACTGTACTTAACTAGTTGAACCATCAAGAAATCCTTATTTTTTTTTCTCTCTCACTCCTAGTGAAACAAGCACTTATACCTTCAGCAGCAGCAGTAGTCAGACTTGTATCACACTACCTAAAGAACTTGCACAGCTGAATTTCACCTGCAGTTGGCAAAAGTTCTCAAGCAACAAATGAAGTTAACTCCATGTAAGGCAATCTGCAAACAACTTAATTTGTTACGTCGAGTGTGCATTGTTTTGTAGTGTTGAATCTGCTGGAAGGATATCCCCCCCCCCCCCACTCACAGGCCTTTTACTGCTGAAGGTGAAGCTACATTAACACTTCAGCATATTTCACTCTTATCAGTGTAATATAGCCCTGGAAAGACATTGAAAAGCCATAACTATAAAATTAGATGCTGTGACTCGAGACCTGTATTTAGAGTTCAGACAACTTGTCTTTTGTATCCTTGAATATCCCACCCCATTGATTGTTTATGGTGGTAAACCATCTGGGGGGTCCTCCCGCTCCGTTCGCTCCGCTCCCCTGCCCTTCCCCCATATCCAACCCTCCCTCAGCATCTCTACTGTTATCATAAGCAAACCACTCCCCCTAATTCCTATGATCCAATTATGTACAACTCTACCTTGTCCACACCCACTTTTCATGCACACCTTACTTTCTTTTATTTAGCCAAACCTATTTGCTCTCCCTTACATCCATCACCTTGAATTCACATGCCCTCTGCTATACTTCTTTGCATCTTACTCTACATTACCATCACAATACAATCACTACCTCAAAGTATTTTAAATTAACTCCAGGCTTACCACCTTCTCTTCTACTATACACACAAGCTAGCATTGCACCATAATTTTACTACTGACCAGTCACATCTCTCCCACCCATCCTTATCACAAACTGCAAGGTAACCACATTATCAAAGCCCACTCTGAGGTCAAAACATTTCCAACCCTACCTTTAGCTGCACACATATCTCATGATAACCGTCTTTATTTATACCTGATACTACATTCAAACACACAAACTCCAATTTTCCTATGTTTAAACCCACTATCACAGTTGACATGCTCCTCCTAACTTGCCCAGCCTCTTTACTGTTAATTCTCAACCTCACTACAACTATTATCTTCACATACCCCACACACCAATAGACATCAACAACCTCCTCTAACCCTCTCCCCAATAAACAACGCAGCTTCTCATGTATCTCCTCCCAGATTTTCCCTTATACTCTCCCATTCTATTCAAGCCAGAAACTGGCCTCCTCACCTCCTATGAAATCACACTTGACACCAGTACCCTCATCTAGGAATAAAAAACATTTCCCATGGTACACATTCCTCATTACCTATCTACTGAAATATGAAGACATACATCCTAACCCCAGCCCACCCTCTAATCCTAACCACAAGAGTAACCCCAAAGATTTAAACATACTTGCACTTCACCTTAGAAGTATATGTAATAAAATAGCCCCAATGCATGCATGGATTGATCAAAATAAACCTGACATACTAGCCCTTATTGAAACGTGGCTACATCCCAATGTAAAAGGCTTCAAAGTAATACCTTCAAACTTTGCAATAATCAGAAGAGATAGCTCTAAAAAAGGGGGGGGGATAGCACTTCTATATTCCTCTACACTCAACATCACACCCTATACCAGTAATATATCCATCTTTTCCAATGCTGAGGTACTAATCTCCTTTTTGAACCTCAATATATTAAAAATAATTTGCATAATAGTAATATATATCCCACCAGGTAACAGTATACCAGTGTTGGAAAATATTTTATCCTGGACATCTCAAACAGTAAATCTTGAAACAATAATCTTAGGAGACGTAAATATAGATTGGCAAACCATAGCTTCCAACTCCCCCACAAATGGAATAAATCTGTATGTTTTTTCTCAGCTTATCAATGCTCCAACAAGATACAGCAAAGATCTTACCTGCCAATCCACCTTAGACTGGATTCTAGTATCCCACCCTGCTAATTACCCCTCTTCTGGTACTGTCTAGCTCCTTGAGTGATCATCTGCCAGCTTGCCCCCTAAGAACAAACTCCAAACTAAGAGTACACACTATAAAATCAGTTAGGAACTCAGTTTTTTTTTTTCAGCATACATTCAACAATCTCCTACAGGAAATAGACTGGACACCCTTGAACAACTACCCCTTAATGATGCTGTACTGTACTTTAACAACACCTTCCTTCGCATACTTAATACATTGGCTCCCATTCGTATGAAAAGAATCAAAAGGAACCCAGCACCATGGCTCTCTAAGGAATGTAAACACCCGATGAAGCAAAGGGACCTAGTCTGGTCAACCTGGAAACAAAACAAAAATGAACAAAATCATGTTAATTTTAAAACACTTTGTAACAAAGTGACAAAACTAATCAACAGAGATAAGAAGTCATATTATTCCCAGCTTCAACTCCAGCAAAAAATCAACCCCCAGTAAGTTTTGGCACTCCATATCTTCTCTATTTAACCCTGTAAGAAATGGAGAGTACACCCTATCACCTGATACCCCTCCATCACAAATAGCCAAAAACTTTAACAAGCACTTCATAAAATCAGTTTCAGACCTACTAACTAACACCCCTAATGCTGGACCTCCCCCACCCTTCAACCTGTTCAGACACCAACCCCAGGCCATCAAGGCATCAAGTACTACTAACTTGTCATTACTAACCCCCAAGCTCAACATGCCATACAAACCCCATTCTCATTTCAGCCCATACCCACTGACACTATTAAGACACTGCTATAAAAACTAAAACCCTGCTCTACTTCAGCTGACAATCTCCCCCCATACTACCTCAGATTGGCTGTTAACTCAGTCGTCTACCCAATCAGTATCCTTATAAATAGGTCTTTATCTGACTCAGAAGTATATGGAAACAATCTCACATCACCCCCTTCTGCAAAGGAGGCAACTCTTTTGATCCATCCAGTTTCCGTCCTGTATCCATCTGGTCACCCATATCCAAAATTCTCAAGAGTGGTATCCATCAGCAGGTAATGCAATATCAATTGCAAAACAATCTTTTAACCAAAACCCAACATGGCTTCCGACCTAGCCACATCACAGCTACAGCCCTATTGTCTTTTACAGACTCCGTGAACAAGGCCAGAGATGCAGGATGGTATACACCCTCAGTATTCCTTGATCTCTCCAAGGCCTTTGACACAGTGTCTCACCCCTTACTTTTGAACACACTGTCTAACCTAGGCTTCTCACATAACACAGTAAAATGGTGTCAGAGCTACCTCAAAGATCGTAAACAAGCAGTGAAATGGTCCAACAAACTCTCACCCTTTCTCCACAACTCTACTGGAGTCCCCTAAGGCTCCATCCTAGGATGCCTACTCTTCAACATTTTCACAAACAACCTTCACACTGCCTCTCACCCTGGGACTCCCATTCAATAAGCTGATGATTCCACCGTAATCTGCACTGCACAATCACTACCAGAACTACTCTCAAAAACTCAACAGTCCTTTACAGCGGTAGAATCCTGGCTAAGAAATGCCCAACTCTTTCTTAATACAAAGAAGACAAAACTAGTACTCTTTCATCCCAAAAACACCTCCCTTGTCACTGATCATTTCAACATCCTTGCACCTGACAACACTGCCATAGAAATAGTGCAGGAAACCAAACTTCTAGGTGTTATCATTGACAATAAACTTTCATTTGACCCCCCATATACAGCAAAATATAAAGAAAACTCCTCAAAAACTGGGACTCTTTTATAGTAACAAACATTTGTTTACTGCAGCAACCAAAACTACCCTTGCAAAAACATTTTTACTTCCCTGTCTTCTTTATGGTGCCCCATCTTAACTAACTTACAAAATTCTACCCCTAAGCAAGTTGGAACAGTGCTACAACAAAGTTGCAAAGTTTCCCACAAACTCTAAATATCACACACACCACTGTAAGCCACTCCTAGAATTAAACTGACTTGAACCACCTAACCAACTTGCCTTTATTCAGCTATCCACCTTGCACAACCTTATTTTCAAGCCTACTGCCTGCCCTGCACTAGCCAATCTAGTCACACCTTATACACCGAATCGATCCCTACGATCAGAAGACAAAATTCCTTAGCTATCTCAAAACCCACAAGAAAACCTGGTCACTCTCTGTATTCAAACTCTGTCTCTAAATATTGGAATTTACTACCTCTAGCTACAAGGTCTATGCCTGGCCTAACCCATTTCAAAGCCTCTTTAAAAAAATCATCTCAAAAATACATGGCTCTGCTCTTGCATAAAGCCTGCGTATTGCTCAGATGTTCTTCATGTTTCACTATTGCAGTCATTACATTTGGGGTAATCTGCTGGCAGGTTGCCCTCTAGTCGGCCTGATTAACAAAGTCTTGGGTCCTGCGTCGGTTGCTGTCTCTTCTTCCGTGACGTCAGGTCGTCAGGGGTATAAAACATGCAGCTGACGGCATTACATCAGTCTTTCTTGCCGCGCGGTGCTCGAAGCAGAAGCAGTTCGCAAGTGCTGGTCGGCCGACTCCTGAAATTTTTGTTTTTGAGTTTCAGAATCGAAGTCTTTAACTAAAAGCTAAGTACCCCATTGGGGAAACTTTTTTTTTTCTTGCTCCTTACCGATGTCAATAAAAGTTAATAATTGCATTACTTGTGGGAAGCAAGTACCTCATAAGGATTTTCATTTGTACTGTATTCCTTGCCTAGGCCCTGACCACAAAGTGCTTTGCTGTCGATTTTGTGCTAAATTTAATCAACGTACGATTAAACGTCAGTATATTTTGGCTCAAGATTTAATTATCCAGAAATGTCTGTTGGCAATCCGACTACTGGAATACCTAAAAAAATGCAAAGAAAAACACAGAGACAGACCGTCGAAATCCAAAACCGATGACGACGCTTCTCCTAAGCCAGTCACCGGTCTGCCGGTACTTAGTGAGGCGCTTTCGCAGCCGCTGATACCCGCTTCTTCTGATTCGCAGGCCTCTACTGAGACCCATTCTGAGTCCGGTATGCCGTGAGATGCTTCAATTTTGGAACCCGTGGATGTCTCTACCTTAGATGGGTCTGGAGCCGCTGTGCAGGCACCGGTTTCTGAGGGTGTTTTCAGGCCTACAGATTTGTATATTAGACCAACGCCATCTTC
Organism: Protopterus annectens; assembly: GCF_019279795.1. NCBI lineage: Eukaryota > Metazoa > Chordata > Ceratodontiformes > Protopteridae > Protopterus > Protopterus annectens. The sequence goes on along the minus strand of NC_056750.1, from coordinate 316,768,996 downwards.
AAAACTAAGGCCAAAATCTAAATCTGTGTCTAAAGAAACGACGCCTGGGCCATATGTGCAGGTCCCTATGCCTGAAAAACGATCAAAATGGCTGAAGATTTAATTACTCTGATCAGGGGTAGCCAACACCCTCCTTCTAAGAGGCCTAGGCAAGACACTGACTATGAACCTTCTGAACAGGATTCTATTTCTTCTGACTCTTCTAATGAACAGGATTTGTCTTTTCCTACTTATGAGGACTCTGATGCAGAAGATTCCATTCCTTCTGCTTCTCCCCCTGAGGATTTTTCTTTTGGGGAAACTTTACATACCTTAAGGGAACATTTCCACTGGGAAAGTCAGGATTTCTCTGAATCTAAAAAGAGACTTAGGGATTTTCTTCTTCTTCCTCAGCATAGACCTTTGGCCATACCTCCTGTTCTAGACATTGTTGATGATGTTTTTTCAGAATCTAGTATGACTCCTGATTCTCTGCCTCCGGCCCCTTGTAAGCCAGACCGATACTACAGGGTTCCTGACTCCCACAAATTCCTTTTCAAAAATCCTATTGCTGACCCTGAAACCATTTCTCAGGGTCCCAAGGGCATTAAGGCCTCTACTGCTAAAAATCCTACCCCTTCTGATAGAGATTCCAGGGCGCTGGATAGATGGGGTAAGAAGGTTTACACATCTGCAACCTTGGCAATCAGGGCTTTAAACTGTCAATTTCATATGCTTAAATATCAAGAGCATATCATGGGACTCCTTATACAGAAAATGATGTTCATTTTTGACTGTGTGGAAAATAAAGATTTGCAGGATTTAGTACATTCAGCTGAACAAGTTGGAAAACATACTTTGCAATGTGGTTTTTGACTCCTTGGAGGCCTCTTGCAGGGCTACTGTAACTGGATCTGTGCTAAGAAGGTATGCTTGGCTCAAAGAGCAAAATCTGCCTGATCATGTTAAAACAAAATTGTTGGATGCTCCTTTGCAACAGGACAGTCTCTTTGGTAATAAGGCTGAAGAAGTGTTAAAAAAGATGGAAGATTAAGCTAAATCTATGCAAACTGTGAAAGATTTCTTACAAGTGCAACCTCCAAGATTTAGTAGGCACTGGCCTACTAAAAACTGATCCTTTCCAGTCCCCTCGAGAGCCACTCAAGTCAAATCAAGACAGTCCAAAGGCTCCAGGTTTCAGTCACAAGGAACTTTTAGAACAAAACAATGGGGTGCCTCCACCTCCAAATCTGGAAGCAGCAAGGCATCTCCGTATGGTAAACAGTCTCAATGACTTCCCTCTACAATCACCAAGCACTTACCTTGTAGCCGCCCGTTTGGGGGGAAAACTGGCACTTAATGCACGAAACTGGCAACTTATTATTCAGGACAAATGGGTTTTAAATGTAGTATCCCAGGGATACAGATTTAATTTTCACACATTGCCAATCCCAAACAGATTGCCAGATCTGCCCCCAAATCAGTGGGCAGAGGCCCAAAAACAAGTTCTGTCCCTCATGAACATGGGGGCTATTCAACCAGTACCAGAAGAGGAGAAGGGACAAGGTTTCTATTCAAGACTTTTCCTGGTACCCAGAAAAGACAAATCATGGCGTCCAATTCTGGACTTATCCACTCTAAACACATTTCTGGACATTCCAAAATTCAAGATGCTGACTCTTCAACAGCTACTACCTATGCTAGGCAAAGATGCCTGGTTGGTAACTCTAGACTTAAAAGAGACTTGCCTGCATATCTCAATCAGGGAATCTTGCAGAAGATACCTCCGCTTCAAAGCAGGCTACTTGTATTACCAGTTCCCTGCACTGCCCTTTGGCTTATCTACTGCGCTCAGGGTCTTCACAAAATGCCTGGCACCAGTAATTGCATTTTGCAGGCAAAGAAATATTCAAATATATCCATACCTGGATGATTGTCTAATTCAGGCAGAAAACAAGGACATTCTTCTAAAGCATCTGGCATTTGTAAAAAGGGTTCTAACTTGTCTAGTGTACACCATAAACGAAAAGAAATCACAACTGGTACCCTCTCAAAAAATTACATTCCTGTGTGCAAGCTTGAATACAACTGCCCAGATTACTTACCTTACGCCAGAAAAGCAAATTAAATTGGTGACTTATTTCAAACAGGTGGCCACAAAAACCCTGCTATCTGCAAGACAAATTCTGCAAGCCTTGGGGTTCATGGCCTCCTGCATTCTTCTAATTCCATATGCAAGACTGCATATGAGGAAACTTCAGTGGTACTTAAAAAGTTTATGGAGTCAACATTGTCACAGCCTGGAAACAATGATTCCTATTATACCTTGCCTGCAACTAGAGTTCCTATGGTGAGCAGTGGCCTGCCACCAAAACAAGGGACTGCCATTCACTCCACTCCCTGCCGCCCAAACCCTGACTACAGGCGCATCAGACTATGCTTGGGGGGCTCATCTGGCAGGGAAGTGCATTCAGGGCAAATGGAGCCCAAATCAAATGCACCTACATATAAATCAGAAAGAGATGCTAGCTGTACAGAATGCACTGACAGCCTTCAAGGACTACCTTCATCCAAGACAACTACTGATAAAGACGGACAACACCACAGTTATGTGGTACATAATCAAGCAGGGGGATACACACTCCTACCCCCTTTGCAGACTAGCCATGGCATTGTGGAACACTGCCTTGATCTATCAAATACAACTACAAGCTCAATTCCTGCCAGGAAAGCCAAATACTCTGGCAGACGAACTAAGCAGAAATCTTATGGATCCACACAAATGGAAACTGGTTCACAAGTTTTCAACATGTTGACACGCAAATGGGGGAGCCCCAGACATAGATCTTTTTGCCTCACCCCAGAACTATCAGTTGGACAAATTCTGCACAAGAATTCACCACAAAAAAGCTTGGAAAGTGGATGCTCTATCATTCAGCTGGAAAAACCTATCAGTCTATGCTTTTCCCCCTCTGCCTCTGCTCTCCAAATTGTACTAAAAGTCAAACTGGACAAACCAAAAATGATTCTGATTGCTTCAGACTGGCCTCGCCAACACTGGTACCCACTCCTGCGCAATGTGTCACACCTTCCACCGTGGCACCTGCCTCAGACACCTTACCTAGTGTCTCAGCATAACTACCAAATTCTGCACACTCAACTCCAAACTTTGAATCTGGCAGCATGGCTAATCAACTAATTTCACCCTTGGCATCCTTCAGCAAACTTGTGATGGATGTCATTTTGGAGGCTAGAAGGCCAAGTACTAGAAAATCTTATGCTGACAAATGGAAAAGATTCTGTGCCTGGAACCAATCACAAGGAATAAGCACTGCAATGCGCAATATTCCTCAGATTCTGCAATACTTAAATGAGATGCTTCACAAGGGCCTATCCTTTTCTTCCATAAAAATCCATGCCTCTGCCATTTCAGCTCATTACAGCACAGAACCTCCCCTCTTCTCTCATTCTCTGCTAAAGCAGTATCTCAGAGGGGCCAAAAATCTGAGACCTTCCAGGAGAGCGCCAACTCCTGCATGGGACCTCAATTTTGTTTTGGAAAAACTCACTCTCCCTCCTTTTGAGCCAGCTGCTACTGCAGACCTAAAATGTCTCTCCTGGAAAACAGCTTTCCTTTCAGCAGTCACTTCAGCTAGAAGGATTTCAGAATTACAGGCTCTTATGGCAGTGGAGCCTTTCATTATTTTTCATCCGGACAGGGTGGCTCTCAGGACCAATCCATCTTTCATGCCTAAGGGTGGTATCCAGTGTGGCTCTTAATTAGACCATTCATCTGCCAACTTTCTTTCCCAATCCACAGAACAAGGGTGAGCAGATTCTGCATTCATTGGATGTACACAGACAACTTAGATTCTACTTAACAGGACAAAATCTGTAAGAAAATCTGAACAACTGTTGGTGGCATTTGCTGCAGAGGCAGAGGGAAAGGCTATTTCAAAGCAGACGATTTCCAAATGGATAAGCCATTGTATTCGTTTCTGCTATATGCACCCTGGTAAACCTATCCCCAAGGGGATCAGATCTCATTCCACCAGGGCTGCATCTACTTCCGCAGCCTTTCTCAGAGGGGTTCCTATCGGAGACATTCTAGAAGCTACTACCTGGAGCTCAGGTTCATACGTTCACCAAACATTACCATTTACCTCTCTTCTCCAAATCCAGAGCTGGCTTTGCCACTGCTGTCCTGCAGGGCCTTATAGCTGCTCCTAATGCTGTATAACTCCATCCTCCCAACCATAGCTTTGGGATTCTACCCAAATGTAATGACTGCAACAGTGAAACACGAAGAACATAGTACAGTTGTGTACACTTATCATAAATGTAGATGTTCAAATGTATTCACTGTTGCAGTCCTGGTTACACACCCTCCAGCCCCCTGTTTTTCTCTTACTATACCTCTCCTTTCTTTTACTGTGCTTAAAAGCCTTTTTGGTGTATTTGCTTTTGTTTGGAGGTATATTTTTTGCGTTTTAAATCATATACATATATATTTTGCTCCCCATTTGGGGGACACCTGACATCTGGGGCAAGAAAAACTGATGTAATGGCGTCGGCTGCATGTTTTATACCCCTGATGACCTGACGTCATGGAAGAAGGGACAGCAACCGACGCAGGACCCAAGACTTTGTTAATCAGGCCGACTGAGGGCAACCTGCCAGCAGATTACCCCAAATGTAATGACTGCAACAGTGAATACACTCGGGACATCTACATTTATGGTAAGTGTAAACAACTGTACTGTCTTCCTCTTCTGTCACATTTCAATCCCTCACAGACTGCAAGATCCTAAAGCACTTCTAACTCTTTCTCTGCTTCTATACCATATCCTTAAGTTTCTGCTCAGGCTTTATTGCTTCTATTCTTCTTAACTCTCTAGCTGTACGTCTGCATCACTGACTTTCTGGCTGCTATTTTCCTAACTGAAACTAGCATTCAATTATGCATGTACTACAGCAGTCAGTGTCACACATTGCACTACCTAATTTTTTTTTTGACACTATCTACATCATGTATGATGAGAGTGGCTGTTATCATCTGTAATGTTTTAATTGTATAGAATTGTCTAGATGTGTAGTAATATATTACAAAATCTTGTAGCAGTTTGTTCTTTCAACTTAATTTTTGTATAGTATTTCTAATGTAATCTTTATTGTATTGGAATATACTGTATTTGTATTGTACTGTATGTGGAGCTTATCTCACTGGGCCTCTGCTGAAAATGGGTTCTGTAGACCCAGTCAGACCACCCTGGTAAACAAATGTCAAATAAATAAATTAATTACATAAATAAAACTGTACTTGCGTATTATCGCAACCAGATTTTCACGGTAATGCAAGTTGCTTTCTGATGTGTAAAGTGGTACAGATAATGTAGTAAAAAACAGAGAATCAATGTTTTCTTTACCATTTTTAGTTTGCTTAGGTAGATTTTTGAGTTAAACACATAAAAAGTAATGTTTTACTGTAGGTATGCCCTTTCACAGATACCAAAAGCATTAACATTCAGTCATTTGATCGTAGAATAGCACCATTAGAAAATAAAATCTAAGCAGTACTGTCCGTTTGTCACGGACAAAACCCTACAGTCACATATCATTCTCATCCAGTGTCACCACATTGGATAACCTTGATAGTTTTACTGCAGTGCTATCATAAAAGTTTCCTATCAAGTATGTTCATTAAATTTTGCAACCGCTTTCTTATTGTACTTTGCAAGCTTCTATTGTACAGTTTCTTTTAAAACCCTGTTGGTACAGCTTAAAGAAATAAAGATTACCTGAAATCATTTGCATGGCTCCCGTTTTTTCTTTACAGAAATTACATCTACACAGTTGCAATAAATTTGGACTACAGCTCACAAATAATCGTTTTGACAGTAGAACAGTCACTCTGCTAATTGAAACAAATCCATTTTACAATAATCCTTTCCCCAATGTAGCAGCAGAGCCAGTTGAACCATGCACCTTAAAGTACGCAGAAACAGGAAGAAACCTTTATCAGTTCTTTAACTTCCTGAATGTAATACAAACAAACTGACTTGATCTTAATAAAGACATTAAACAACATCTTACCCTATTTCCAACACTCCTTTCAGGTCAACACACGTATTCACGCAACCATCATGATCGTTGTATTCATTGCCTGACATCGGTAAAAACACACTACCACAAACCTAAATTTTATCCCTTATTCGTCTTCCAAACCCATCAAGAATATCCCAGAACACTTCAGTATACATTAGTCAACCATATTAAACTAAAAAGACATTGTTTTACTCAAACATAACCAATTTTCACATATCGCAAATTTGGTTGCGATAATACGCAAGTACCAAGAAAACTTATTACAGTAATTGTTCTCTTATTTCCACTTAAAATGTGCTATTAGATTAAGCCAATGATCTTACTCTTGCACAGGTGAATGTCTGGATTAAAGAGAAAACATTTCAGCTCTGCATATATTATGATATGTGTACTTTGCATCCCATCCTTGACCTTAAGAACCTAAGATCACAACCTATTAACTTAATCATGTTTTTGTCCAGCTTTTTTCGCTTTTAGCATTGCAATGCCTACATTTCTTAATACTAAAAAACAAAAGGAAAAAAGGCATTTATTTACTTTAGCATCTTTGTCACATACAACTGAAAATACTTTACCACATAGTATGCAACTTGTATCATGAAACGTTTTATAGAAAATCTGTTAAGAACAGAAACTGTTTTACTTCGTTACCTTTTTTTGCTCCTTCTTCCCTTCCCCTTCATCTCCTTCAAACATTAATGATATGAAGTGAGGCAAATGCCTTTCAGTCCCTCACAAAGTCAACTAAAGTCCAGTCTTTGTACTTTTTTCATGTCACAAACTTGATTGATGCTTTGTAATTTCACATTTATTCACTAATTTCTGTGTTGCTGGTTTTCTACTTGTCCATCTCCTTTTCCAGCTCCAGACTGTGGTTCATTTACATGGTACTCCTGATTCTTCTAGTCAACTCCTTTGCTTTTCTCAGCCTCTCAAGCATTTTTCTTTGGGGTATTGGAAAAGGTGTCACTGGCAAAGCCTGTTAAGATTTATTATTAGAAGAATGAGCAGCAGAGTCCCCATCTGTTTAATGTCTCATTTTTTTGTTGGACAAACTTTAGTATTTCCTCCTTAGACTGTTCTGCATCAAAAATGACTTTGATCCTGCAAGAAAAAAAAAATATATTCTGCTAACAACTGAATATAGCAACTTGAATCTCACAACTACCTTTCGACAAACCCTGATTGCTGGAGTAAATTTGCTTCCCTTCTGCCTGGTGTACAGTGAATAATCATTTTCCACAAACATTCTACTGTCTCCAACTTTTAATACTTTGTCCTTCTGCCACAGTTGTTAGGACCATGTTTTTCTGCTGGTAGGAATTGCATCTTTACAAGTACAGGTCTTAGCTGCTTTATCGTGGCCCTACAATGTGACTTTTCAGTTAACAAATCCTGCTGTGGAATACCAGTCTAATTGCTTATTTGTGCCTTTATAGAATTAATACAGTGTGTTCCTTCCAGTTTTTCTGGTACAGCAGAAAATCCCTGGTTTTCACTGTGAGCTCTGTCCTATAATTCTGCCATCATTTCTTGAACAGTCTCCTACTCTCCCAGCCTTTGTTTCATTTTGACCTCTAATTTTTGCAGTTTTATCAGTTCATCTGAATATCTTTTTAAAACTTCTTCCATTGTTTTCCAGCCTTTTGTTATTTGATATACTCCTTCAGTCTTGCATTTATTTTAATAATCTCTGAGCACGTGACGTTTTTTTTCTAGTTACCAAAGCCATGCCTTGCACCAAAGTTGGAGCTTGAACTGCTTTTTGATGAACAGCTGCAGGATTCTTCCCAGTATGCGTTTTCTCTTCACCTTTTCCAGTTGATTATCTTTCGGGCTGTTTAAGTTTCTTCTTCTTTGCTGATATCCAGGCCGTGTACTTGCTAGCCATTAGCTGAATTTATTAAAAGTGGCAGAGTTCCTGGCCTTATCTTTCAGTTTCTTTTTCATACTGGGAGAGTTGAAGTTAAGCTGCTGTTCAATTTGCAACCATCTTGGAAGTCCTCTGTGAACACCCCTTATTGTTAAGAGAAAGTAAATTGCATTTTAGTGGTAGCTTTGGAAAAATTGCATGAAATTGTATAAAGATCACTCACTTCATACCATAAAACCTAGCCATGTGTAGCACATGAAATGCTGAGTACTGAGAATAAAGTTTTCTTCTCTGGAAACTCGCTTTTAGTGAAGTGCATTAGGCAACCCAGTACACTACAAGAGACGTGCTGGAATTCATACTGTAATAGCATGCAGCGAAGTACTAATTAGTTGCTATGTAAAATGTGCAGGAATGTTCAATGCTTTTGCTAATAGCCTGAGCCAGCTCACTGTAAACAACTATGTCCCTTTTCAACAGCAGTACAGGAGTACTGTCTGGTGAAGTAAGTTTGTCAGCCACACACAAGACAAATGAAAGCTGAGGGAATAAAACCCTGTACTACAGGAAGCAGTTGTTTAACAGCTCATAGCTTTACTCATCTGCACAAGTGCTAGACAAACTATTGAAGCCCAAACAGAGTGCATTTCACACCTGTGTGGCTGGGGGGAAAAAATTTAAAATTAATTCATAGTTAAAAATATTTATAGATCTCCTTCCATATCACTGTTGCAGTATTCTTTACCAAAGGGATTCCCTGTTAAGGGTAGCACAACATCTGTCCAGTATACCAAAGCCTTGTGATTTTATAGACATTGTACATCAAACATATGCTCCCAGCTTAAGGTGTAGGGCATAAAGGTGATGTACGGACGTGCATACCTCAGAAGTTCTTTGCTGTCAGTCTCTGAATGCCATCATTGATTGTCAGTCTGAACATTCTTCCTTTGCTAGTTATAGAGACTTGTTTCAAATAAGTGCCCCATTAGGGTTTCGGCTTATCTTTTTTTAGTTTTGTGAGTTTACATGTCATCCAGAAAGGGAAATTGTCAGTGTGGAAGTTAGATCCCCCGTAAGGGTCATCATGAGCAGTATCTCTTCTGTTTGGGTGCTTCTCATGACCATATGCAGTATTCTGTCTGCCAAGCGTTTGTCCCCAAGACCCTACATAGTCGTCTTTCCTCCTTGTCCATTTACCTGGAGAACCAACATCTTAAATTGTTGGTGCAAGGTGCTGCGGTGAAATCTTCTTGTCCTGAAAATCAGCTGCTTGCCAAGAAAAAGGCCAAAAAAGTCTCATCTGATTTGGCTGCTGTCTCTGCTCCCCTGGACGTCTCTGTCAAGGCTGGTGAAAGCCCAGAGGATTGCCCAGTTGTTACGTCTGATTCCACTGCCACGACTGTATTGGAGGCTGGCATAGATCTGACTTCTTGGATGTCCTCTGAGGTTCTGCAGACGTCTGCTCCAGATGCTGAAGGGGAACCTCGGCTGGTTTATTTCAGAGGAACTGATGGTGATTCTGCAGTTGTTTGTTTGGGAAAAGATTGCTACCACATTAGTTAAGTGTAGGCAAGAGTCTGAACCTCCTTGGGTATTTAGGGAAGATGTCCCTCAAAAGAAAAACACAAAGCTAAGCATGTTTCCCCTGCTCCTAAAGATCCCCAGCGTGAATGCAGGGATTTTACCCAGGGGTTATTTAATGCACTGATTGCCTTGAGGCCCCTCCAAGGAGTTTCTGTGACTGTTTCCCCTTGGTCTTTTACCCCACTCAAGAGGCCTAGAGAGCAGGACTTCTCTGAAGAGGAATTGGATTCTTGGGAAGAGTCTTTGGCACATTCCTTTCAGATTCCTTTTCCCTTGGATTATGGCTCTGAGGAGGAAGACTCTGTTAGCCCAGATTCTCCCTTTGAAGAACTCTTATTTGAGGATATTATTTTTGATGTGATGAATTTTTTTAAATGAGACTGTTCTCAGGTTTCAGACATTCAAAGGAGGTATTATGAACTCCTCCAGATGGAGTCATTTAAGCCCTCTGTTCTCCCTCCAGTCTTGGCTGCCCTCTTAGAAGCCTTTTCAGCAGCTTCTGTGGCCCCGGATTCTCAACCTCCAGCCCCTAAGAAGCCTGACAGATTTTACAAACTGCCTGATGTGTGTAAGTTTTCTTCAGATGTCCTACTGCTGACCCTTCTCTTCTGACAAACCCTCTAAGCTTTTGCCTTTTACTAAACTACTTCCTTCAGACAAGGACAGTAGAGCTATGGAATGGCTGAGCAAGATAGTGTATACTACTGCCACCTTGGCCTATTTGGCTATTAAATACCAGACCCATATGTCCAGGTATGTTTTAGTCCTTCTTTGTCAGACTTCCCAGGCTGTTTTAGACCTTCCTGATTCTGAGGAAGGCCTCTGCCTTCTCTTTACTGGGCTGTACCTCTCAAGTAGCCTGCCATTCTATTAAATGCAGCTATGATGCAATGATGCTTCTCTAGAGCTGCTGCTTTTGGTTCTGTCTTGAGACATTACTGTTGGCTCTGTCTTGAGTCTTTGCCTGATGATATTAAGGCTAAACTGTAGGATAGTATAAAAATCAAAAATGGTCGTAGGTAAAAGCAAGGTGCAAAAAGAGCCCAAACAAAGTGAAAGAAAATGCACCGAGCTAGCACACTGAAAATGATTATTTATAGACAAAACAGAAAATGGTGAGCGCTTTCACAACATAAAGTTGCTTCATCAGACAACAGTAAAAGGCTTACACTCTATTTAAATAGTCAAATATCCATTACTCAATTAACTAATTAGGGTTAGCAAGCTGTACAGAATCAAAATCAAGAGAAGCTTACCACAGTGAATCCTACAATAAAGATGCACTATGCATATAATGTTACACACAAAGTTACTAAACATATATAACCACACTATATACAGTATAAAAAACCATATACATACATATATAAGATAAAACAACGACAGTAAGACATATAAAAAAGCAAAAAACATGTAAAATATCTTCTAAAAGATCTAGAAATCAGTGCATGAGTGGTCGAGCCTTCAAAAAGGGAACCAAAGTAGTGGCAGCATTCAATCCAGGAAACTTCTCAGCGTTAAGCTTCAGTATCCATTTTTGCTCATGCCCCTCTGTAATATTTTCTATGTAATAGACCTACTCAAGGCAACAGCACTTTGAATTTTGCTCCGAATACCATTCAAGCATTTGACAGTGCAGCTAGCGCTTCTGGCCTTACTTCCAGTATTCCGGCTGATCGGCCAGTTATGGCGTCCATGCCTACAAACGCTCAGCATGTCGCCTTGAATGTACAAGCTTCCTCTACTGCTTTGGACAACTTTAGAACTCCTGTAGCTGGAGATCAGCCTCTTAACACTATCAAACCTTCGTATGCATCGACGGTTACTTCGCATACATCCAGCATTTCATGTATATCAGCTGAAAATGTTATTCCATCACCTGCTAGTAAGAAAGATACTAGTGTTTTTTTAGACAGCTCAAAGAAGGGCGATTTCTCGCTGAAGGCAGCGCTGCTTGATTAGGTCTATTACATAGAAAATATTACAGAGGGGCATGAGCAATGGCAGCCATTCAGGACTCACTCCAAAAGTCTAACCTACAACAACAAAGCACCCAGGGCTCCTATAATGGACGGAGCTGCCCAGCAATCCAATAAGAGACATCTATAGACCCAGGTTTAGTCTTTAATATTTCTTCTTTTAACTTTAACTATGGAACAGCTCAGTTTACTTAACAAAGGTCTATCATTTATTCCTGCCAGGAGGGCTGATCCTGCAGAAATGTTAAAAGATTTAAGAATTTTGGGTAGGAATCTCTCTCTCTAAAATGTACTTTTTCTGCAGGCAACACCAATATATATAACCAAGCCTGTATGTATAGACAACTTAGTACTTTTATTCCAGCTACAACCATAGGTATTCAACGTTTTATTGATGCATGTGAGATTGATTTTAGGGAGCTGAATGCTCTATCTGTTTGTAACATGTCATTTTATAATCTGACTACTGGAGAGTACAGAGCTTTGCAAGATTTAAAAAGCCTACATTCATTGATCATTAAACAGGCCGACAAAGGAGGCGGCATTGTTGTTTTAGATAAAGATTTATATGTTACACAAGTGGAGAAACCGTTACTTGATACTACCACATATCAACGTATTTCTAAATCTATGGCGAATGCCATCATAGATAAAGTTTATTTTCTAATTTTTGACTTGTTAATAACTAATTTGATGATTCACTTTATAAGTATTTTAATGTTCATAAGCCTGTTGTTCCCAGGATATATGGTCTACCTAAAATTCGCAAGGACTTATTTCCACCTATGAGACCTATTGTTTCAGGTAGTGGCTGGTGTACTGAGCCCCTCTCCATATATGTAGAAGGGACTTTACATGGTTTTCTGGACAACTGTTATACAATTTTAAAGGACACTAAGATGTTCTTACAGTGGCTACATAATAGGATGGAGACTATAGATAGAGATGAGGAATTTGTTCTTGTGACCATGGACATAGAATCTCTGTTTACCAGTATACCAAATGTTTGGGGTGTTGATAGTATTAGAGATTTTCTTACTGTGCACAAACTTTTGACTAATAATAAGATACAGTTAATCTGCACCCTATTAGAAATCATTTTAGAAAATAATATTGTTATGTTTCAAGAACAGTTTTTCCTGCAAAAAGTTGGCGTGGCAATGGGCACTGCTTGTGCCAATAGCTACGCCAACTTAGCACTGGTCAGTTGGGAAGAGCAAAACGTTTTGTCTGCCACTAATCCTTTCTTTGGACAAATACTGTGGTATGTTAGGTTTGTAGGTGACGTTTTTATGTTATTGAAGGGCTCCGGCTCTGATCTATACCAATTTTTGGATTACTTGCATTCAGCAACTGATTTTTTAAGGTTCAGCCACTTACATAAGTTTTCTTGATGTCAAAATCAGTAAATCTGATTTGAATCATCTCCGCAGTACTATATACCATAAACCAACTAGAAAGAACACATTGCTGCATAAATCTAGTATGCACCCTAGACACATTCCTAGGAATGTGTTAAGAGGACAAGTTTTAGGGCACTCAGGCTACATAGTAATGACAATGATGCAGTAGCTGCATTGAATAACTTGAAAACTGAGTTTCTGGCTAGAGGATAGTGCAGACATTGATAATGCAATATCTGATGCCTGGAAGCTTAGAGATACTAGGTGCAAACCTTATTATAATCATAACAGAGCCACCGCAGATGCAACACAGTGCCACAGCTGAGAATGACTTTAGAGTGGTTCTCCAGTTTTCTAGCAACATTAATTAATATGTGGATGTTGTTAAGAAATACTGGTACCTTTTACAAGAAGTTCCTGGCCTTGTAGACAAGGTTGGACTGACTCAACATTTCAGTTTTAAGAATAGTAAGTCACTTAAACAACACCTTTGCCATGGGGAAACGGGCAAAAAGTTAACTAACTTTGTTCGCCGTGGAAGTTTTCCATGTAGGAACTGTAGTGCCTGTCAGTTTGTTTATAACAAAAATAATTATGTGCATCCTACCAGGCATTTATATTGCTTATTTTTGTTTTTGTCAACAATGCCATACTTATTATGTAGGCAAAACGAACAGAATGTTGAAAGATCATATTTTAGAACATGTGAGAGACATTACCAACTGTAAACAATCCAGTGCTCTGGCCTGTCACGTTATGTCTAATGATCATTCACATTCTTTTAAATTTTTGGTTTTGCAACATATTTATACGAACCCTAGGGGTGGTGACATAGAAAATATTACAGAGGGGCATGAGCAAAAATGGATACTGAAGCTTAACGCTGAGAAGTTTCCTGGATTGAATGCTGCCACTACTTTGGTTCCCTTTTTGAAGGCTCAGCCACTCATGCACTGATTTCTAGATCTTTTAGAAGATATTTTAGATGTTTTTAGCTTTTTTATATGTCTTAATGTTGTTGTTTTATCTTATATATGTATGTATATGTTTTTTTATACTGTATATAGTGTGGTTATATAGGTTTAGTAATTGTGTGTGTAACATTATATGCATAGTGCATCTTTATTGTAGGATTCACTGTGGTAAGCTTCTCTTGATTTTGATTCTGTACAGCTTGCTAACCCTAATTAGTTAATTGAGTAATGGATATTTCACTATTTAAATAGAGTGTAAGCCTTTTACTGTTGTCTGATGAAGCAACTTTATGTTGTGAAAGCGCTCACCATTTTATGTTTTCTGTTTTGTCTATCAGTAAACGTTCTCAGTGTGCTAGCTCGGTGCATTTTCTTTCATTTTGTTTAAACTGTAGGATACTCCTCTTGATAATAAGAACCTGTTTGGTTCTGCAGCTGCCGAGCTTTTTAAGTCTTTGCACGGTAAGGATAAGGCCTTGCAGGAATTGAAGCATATTTTTTTCTCCTATTCCTAAGTTCCAGGGGAATTGCTCATTTAAATTTGCATTGTTCGCAGACAGCTTCGCCCTCCTGACAAAAGTAAGAAGAGCTCTAGGAAGGCTCTGCCTGTTAAGTCTGCTTAGACTCCAACTTCTCAGAAGCCTCCTTTTCAAGACAAATCAGGTTCTATTATTGACTGTTTGCTTCCCCCTTTCCTGAGCCAGGTCCCCTCATCTCTTTACCTTTCCCTGTCCCTTCCCATTTGGTTAAGGACCACTCAGGACTCATGGTTCTTTCCATCATCTGTCAAGGATACTTCATGGTATGGAAATTCCTTCCTCCTTTTCTGGACATCTCTCCACCCTCTCAAAAACAGCTTTCTTTCTTCCCAGCACTACTACACGGCCTTCTGGAACAAGGCAGCATTCAAGCTCTCCCCCTCCCAGGAGGGGAAGGTGTTTTATTCCAGAATGTTTCTGGTTCCCAGGAAGTAAGTCACCTGGAGGCCCATTCTGGATCTTTTTCAGCTTAGCACCTTTCTGAAGGTCCCTTCTTTCAGATGTTATCCCTTCAGATCCTGTTTCCTCTTCTTTTCCCCAGGTTTTCCTGGTCTCCCTGGATCTCAGAGATGCTTATTGTCACATCCCAATTTATCCCCTTTTCAGGAATTTTTTTTACTTTTACTCTGTTTCTTTCTTGCATTTTCAGATGTTCTTCGTGTTTCACTGTTGCAGTTATCACACTTGGGTTATCTACCTGCTGGTAGCCCTCAGTCGGCCCGAATAGCAGAGACTTAGTATTTCTGCATCGGATGCTGCCACTCCAGGACTGACGTCAGGTTATCAGGGCTATAAAAACAGGCAGCCGATGCCATTACATCAGTCTTACTTGCCGAGGATCCTGAAGCAGAAGCAGTTCGCAAGTGCCGGTCGGCCGCTATCTGAGGTTTTGTATATGAATTGAATCATCCTGAAGTCTTTTAAAGCCAAGTACCCTGTTGGGGATCCTTTTTTCTTGCTCTAACCGATGTCAGAAAAAGTTAATACTTGTCTTGCCTGTGGAAAGCAAATACCACACTGAGATTTTCATTCCTACTGTGTCACCTGTCTAGGCCCAGACCATGAAGTACCTCGTTGTCAGTTTTGTGCCTTGTTCAACACTCGAACCATTCATAGTCGGGCCCTTATTGTCACTAAATACTTTTGTTCTCTATCTCCGTATCCTGAAATGGCTTCGGTAAGCCATCCAAGTACTGATATTCCAAAAAAGTAAGGATAAAGACAGAGACAGACCGCACAGGTTCAAAGCTGCCGACGATGCTTCCGTTAAGCTAGTCGCCAGTTCGCTGTTACTCAGTGAGGCACTTTTGCAGCCCCTGATGCCCGCTTCAGTGGATTCGTAGGCCTCTACTGAGACCAGTTCGGAGTCAGGTATGCTACAAGACTCTTCTACAACTATGGAACTGTCAGATGTCTCTACCTTGGATGGGTCCGGAGCCGCTGAGCAGGCACCAGTTTCAGAGGAAGTTCTTCACACTACCGATGTTCGACACAAACAGACGACTTCAGTTCTGTCTAAAACTAATGAGTTTCTAAGACCAAGAGTACACGCTATGCCTAGAAAAAAGATGACCAAAGCGCATGCACCTGCTTCCTTGCCACAAAATAAAATGCTTAGAATGGCAGAAGACATTTTGCCAATTAGGGGAAGTCAGCCTTCCCCTGCTAAGAGAAAAAGAGACCAATCCCCAGCAGCTTCAACCGACCAAGAGTCCAATGACTCTGAGGTTTGTGATTATGAAGACATGCTCTTATCTGCTTATGAGGATTCTGATGCAGAGGAGTCCATTCCACTTCTGCCTCTCCTCCTGAGGATTTTTCTTTTGGTTAAACCTTACATACTTTAAGAGAGCATTTCCACTGTGGGAATGCCAAGTCTATCCTCAGTCCAAAAAGAGACTGAGAGAATTTCTAGACTTGCCACAACACAGGTCTTTAGCAATACCACCAGTCCTGGAAGTTGTTGATGATGTCTTTATGGACTCCAGTCTTATTCCTGATACTTTACCCCCTGCCCCTAGGAAACCAGACCGGTACTACAGTGTACCCGACCCTCACAAATTTCTTTTCAAAAATCCTACTGCTGACCCAGAGATAATTTCTCAGGTGCCTAAAGGTATTGAGGCAACTACAGCTAAGAATCCCACCCCTTCAGACAGGGATTCCAGAGCTTTGGAAAAATGGGGTAAGAAAGTATATACCTCTACAGCTCTTGCCATTAGGGCTTTGAATTGTCAGTTTCACATGCTGAAGTGCCAACAACATATTATGGAACTTGTTAAGCAGAAAATAGCTACCTTCACAGACTGTGCCGAAAATAAAGAATTGCAAGAGCTTATGCATTCTGCAAGACAAGTCAGTAAGCATACATTACAGTGTGGCTTTGACGCCTTAGAAGCATCTTGCAGGGCAGCTGTCACTGGTTCTGTATGGAGAATGCATGCTTGGCTTAAGGAGCAGACCTTGCCAGATCATGTCAAATCCAAGTTACTAGACGCTCCTTTGAACAAGGACAATCTGTTTGGCACCAAAGCAGAAGAGGTTCTTAAAAAGTGGAAGAAAAAGCTAAATCTATGCAGACAGTCAAAGAATTCTTGCAAGTACAGCCTCCTAGATTCATATGGCATTGCCCCTCGAAACATTTGTCCTTTACAACCCCTCAAGGCCATCTCAAACTAGACTCAGGGGATACAGACCCCCCAGACTACAGTCTCAGGGTATGCAGAGATCTAAGCAGTGGAGTGCCTCTACCTCTAAAGCTGGGAGTGCTAAATCACCCCCCTTATGGAAAGAATTCCCAATGACTTCTCAACTCCACTCCCCTCCTCTGCCCAACTGCTTGTGCCCCTAGGAGGAAAACGTGCCCTTCATGCAAAAAACTGGATTGACATCACCAAAGACCGATGAGTCCTCAACATTGTATCCCAGGGGTACAAATTTTACTTCCACTCACTGCCAACCCCAAAATAGTTCCCAGATCTCCCTCTAAACCAGTGGGCAGAGGCTCAAAACCAGGTCCAAACCCTACTCTCTATAAGGGCAATTCATCCTGTTCCTGCGGAACAGATAGGTGAAGGATTCTATTCCAGACTTTTCCTGGTACCCAGAAAAGAGGGCACTTGGCGCCCAATCCTAGATCTTTCCATTCTCAACACCTTTCTGGTGGTACCAAAATTCAAAATGCTCACCCTGCAGCACCTTCTACCTATGCCAGCCAAAGATGCCTGGTTAGTCACCCTAGACTTAAAAGAAGCCTATCTGCACATCCCAAAAAGGGAGTCATGCAGAAAATATCTACGCTTCAGGGCAGGATCTATGCATTATCAGTTCTCTGCATTTCCCTTTGACTTATCCACTGCTTCTGAAGTATTCACAAAATACCTGGCTCCAGGCGTTGCTTACTGCAGACAGAGAAATATTCAAATTTACCCATACTTGGACGATTGCCTGATTCAGGCAGACAGTGAGGAAATGCTGTTGCAGCACCTGACATTTATAACAAACCATGTGAAATTGTTCAATCTCGCCGTTTATTCTTACACACTGGTTCGGAGCTGATCCTCGGCTCCGAGTCAGCCGCATCACCAGCTCCGCATCTTCGAGAAAGCTCGAGGCACAGTAATATTCCATGGTCCTCAGGTGCTGACCCTCAGATCTAGTTTGCCGCTAGCAGCAGATCGCATCGAGAGGCTCGGGCCAGTAGAAATTTTACTATATATTTCTTGTTATATACTTCTATTTTTACGTTTTATACTCTTTCTTTATAGTGTTTGATAAGTTCATTATATAGTTGTTGTTTAAGACTAGTTTAGTTAGTTTGTTACTTTAAAATTCTTAGTAAAGGCCTTAGGCCGTTTTTTTCTGTAAGAATTTACAGTACTTAAAAAAAAAAAAAAAAAAAAAAAAAAAAAAAAAAAAAAAAAAGATAATAGATGTTCTTCATCTCACATTGCTGCAGTCCTTACTTATGGGTAGTCCGCTGTCCTCGGTCGGCCCGAATACCAAAGTATTAGGCTGACGTCGGTCATGGGCGCCTAGATCTGACATCAGAGCGTCAGGGTATAAAGGCGCATGACCGACGTCATATCCTCAGTCTTTTTTGCCGCATGGTCCGATGCAGAAGCAGCGTTGCAAGTGCCGTTCGGCGTTCTGAAATTTTTCCTTTTCGGAGTTTCAGACCGATACCAAGTTGGGCTAAGTACCCCGTTGGGGAATAATTTTGTTTTTTCTTGCCTCAGTTACTTACCGGATGTCAGAAAAAGTGAATAATTGTATTTCTTGTGGGAAACAGATACCGCATAGGGATTACCATTCGCTTTGTATTCCTTGTTTGGGACCGGAGCACGACGTAGTTGGGTGTCGGTTTTGTGCTAGGTTTAATAAGCGCACTATAAAACGGAGGTTAGATTGCGCTAGGTTAGTCTTTGGCAAGAGGTGTAATTATAATATGCCGTCGGATGTTCCGACGCCTGCTTCTACTAAGAAGCGCAAAGACAAATCTTTAAAGCCTAGGCAGGATGATTCGTCCGTTACGGACGCCGGATCTTTAGAAGCTACAGCTGAACAGGTGGATCCGGCTGAAGTTTCTGTTGAGTCCCAGGGGGAAACTTTGATTTTACATGATGTGGCCTCTCAGGAGGCAGGTCAGGCTGAAGGGGCCTCTCAGGTTACTATTCTCCCTTCTATGCCTAAGGTGGTTAGGCCTTCTGTTACTGTTTCTAAGGCTCCTTCTAAGGGCAGGTCTGTTTTGCCTTCCTCTGGTGTCAGTTCTGGTTCTTCAGGGTCTGTGCCTAAAAAGCACATGCTTAAAATGGCAGAGGATTTGATTACTTTAATTAGAGGTTCTATGCCCCCTCCTGATAAGAGGCCCAGGATGGAGCCAGAGTTGGAAAGTTTGGAGCAGGCCTCAGATGATTCAGAGTCTTCTGCGGAAGACATTCAAGATTTCCCTCCTTATTCTGATTCTGATGCAGAGGATTCCACTCCTTCTGCTTCTCCTCCAGAGGATTTTTCATTTTCAGAAACTCTGCATTCCATGAGGGAGCATTTTAAGTGGGAAGGACAGGATTACTCTGATTCACGGAAGAGACTTAGGGAGTTCTTGTTTTTACCACAGCATAGACCCTTAGCTATACCTCCGGTTTTGGATGTTGTTTCAGATGTTTTCTCGTAAGCTTCCCTTAATCCAGATTCTGTGCCTCCTGCTCCAGTTAAACCGGACAGGTATTACAGGGTGCCTGAGGCTCATAAATATCTTTATAAGAGTCCTAGGGCGGATCCAGAAACTATTAGTCAGGGGCCTAAGGGTGTTAGAGCCTCTGTTGTTAAGAATCCGGTTCCTCTGGATAAGGAAGCTAGAGCTTTGGATAGATGGGGTAAGAAGGTGTATACCTCTTCTACTTTAGCAATGAGAGCTTTGAACTGCCAGTTTCATATGTTGAAGTATCAGAATTTCCTCCTTTCTCAGCTAAGATCTAAAGTGGATGCTTTGGCAGAGGGCATAGAGTGTAAAGAATTGCAGGATTTAGTGCATGTTTCTGAGCAGGTGGGAAAGCACTCTTTGCAATGTGGTTTTGATGCTTTACAGGCTTCTTCTAGGGTGGCTGCCACTGGTTCAGTTATTCGTAGGCACGCCTGGCTTAAGGATCAGAATTTGTCTGAGCATGTTAAGTCTAGAATTCTGGATGCCCTTTACAGTCTGAAGTTTTGTTTGGTCCTCCTGTGGAGTCAGTCTTAAAGAAAATGGAAGACAAGGCTAAGTCTATGCAGACTGTTAAAGATTTGTTGCAGGTACAACCTCGAAAGTTTAGTAGAAATTGGCCTACTAAGGGCTGGACGTACGCTTCTTCTGATTCTCAGTCTAGGGGTAGATCTAGGCGTGGTAGGGGCAGAGCTCAGAGTACCTTCAGGCCGAGACAATGGAGTTCGCCTGCTCAATCTGCTGGTGAGGGCAGGGGGCCAGTCCTTTCGTAAACAGGCCCAATGACCTGCATTTTCAGCTGCCAGATTCTTCTTGCCTGGCAGCTCCTTTGGGAGGAAAGTTGGCTCTTTTCAAGCAAAATTGGCATTTAGTCACCCAGGACAAATGGGTATTGGACATTATAAACTGAGGTTACAAGTTCTATTTCCATACCATGCCTCCTTTCAAGGGCATGCCAGACGTCCCTCCTCGGCAAAGGATAGAGGCGCTCAAACAAATTTCTTTACTTCTTCAAATAGGAGCTATACAGCCAGTTCCTCTGTCAGAAGTGGGCCTAGGATTTTATTCTTGCCTGTTTCTAGTTCCAAAGAAAGGGAACACGTGGAGACCAATTTTGGATTTATCTATCCTCAACACTTACCTGGACATTCCAAAGTTCAAGATGCTGACTTTACAACAACTTTTACCTCTGTTGGGAAAAGATCACTGGATGGTTACTCTGGATCTCAAAGAGGCTTACCTTCATGTTCCTATCAGGCCCAGTTGCAGGAGGTACCTGCGTTTTCGGGCTGGAAATTTACATTATCAGTTCTCTGCATTGCCCTTTGGCTTATCTACTGCGCCCAGAGTGTTCACAAAGGTTCTGGCTCCGGTGATAGCCTTTTTCAGACTAAGAGGAATACAGATTTATCCTTATTTGGACGATTGCCTGATTATTGCACAAGAAAAGGACAAACTTCTTCATCATCTACAGTATGTGATGGCAGTGTTAAGATGCCTAGGGTATTCTGTGAATGAAACAAAGTCCAGTCTAATACCCTCTCAGGACAGGTGCTTTCTGGGTGTGAGACTGAATACAGCTTCCCAGATGGCTTTTTTGACCCCGGACAAACAAAGAAGCCTTTCTCTTTATTTCCATCAAATGTCTCTACGGTCCAGGCTGACTGCAAGGACAGTCCTTCAAGCCTTGGGGTTCATGGCATCTTGTATTCTGGTGCTTCCCAATGCCAAATTGCATATGAGGAAGCTTCAATGGTATCTCAAAAATGTATGGACACAGCACTGCCAAGATCTAGACACTGTCATTCAGATAATACCTTGCATTCAGAAGGAGTTTTTGTGGTGGGCTCAGGAATGTCACCTAAACAAGGGACTCTCTGTGACCCGGCCAGAGGCGAGTCAGATTCTAACGACAGATGCCTCGGACAAGGCTTGGGAGCACACCTCAATGGAAAATGGGTGCAAGACACGTGGCCTGTCAAACTCCAACATTTGCATATCAACTTGAAGGAAATGTTAGCAGTCCAGTTTGCATTGATGGCTTTCAGAGATTTACTTCACCCAGGGCAGGTGTTGATTCAAACAGACAACACTACTGTCATGTGGTACATCAACAAGCAAGGGGGGACCCATTCTTACCCTCTTTGCAGGCAAGCGATGATTTTGTGGGAAACTGCTCTCAATCTACACCTCAATCTTCAAGCAAGGTTTCTACCAGGAGCACAGAACTCCTTAGCAGATATGTTGAGCAGACAAATAGTGGATCCTCACGAGTGGAAATTGGATCCTCATGTATTTCAAAAGTTGACAGTGTTATGGGGAACTCCAGACATAGATCTGTTCGCTTCTCCACTAAATTGCCAGTTGCCAAAGTTTTGCACAAAAATGTTTCATCACACAGCTTGGAAGGTGGACGCTCTATCATTCAGTTGGAACAATCTGCATGTATATGCCTTTCCACCTCTGCCTCTTCTTCCCAAGGTACTTTTGAAGGCCAGACAAGACAAGCCAACCATGATTTTGATAGCACCGGATTGGCCTCGACAACACTGGTACCCACTACTGAGGAGTTTAGTACGAGAACCTCCATGGCCTCTGCCTTTGATTCCGCACCTTTTGTCACAAGAGGGCAATCCCTTCCTCAATGTCAAGATTCAGTCTCTGCATCTAACAGCCTGGCATATTCTGTTTTAGACTCTGGAGGGTCTCAGCTTCCACAACAAGTTTTGAATGTTATTTTGGAGGCCAGGAGGCCTAGTACCAGGAAAGTTTACTCTGATAAATGGAGGAGATTTTTTATTTGGAGCAAAGGAAAGGACTTTGATGTCTCCAAACCTGATTTAAGTGTTGCTCTTCAATATCTTACTGAGTTATTGGACAAGGGTTTGTCTTTCTCCTCGATAAAGGTCCATGCTGCAGCCATTTCTGCTCACTATGATTGTGACCCTCCTTTATTCTCTCATCCTTTGTTTAAGCAATTTCTTAGAGGGGCAAAGAATATAAGACCCCCACGTAGAGCTCCTACTCCTGCTTGGGATCTCAATTTTGTGTTGGAAAAACTTACTCTACAACCTTTTGAGCCTGCAGCTACTGCCGAGTTAAAGTATTTGATATGGAAAACTGCTTTTTTGTTGGCCATTACCTCTGCAAGAAGGGTTTCTGAATTACAGGCCCTCATGGCAGTGGAGCCTTTCCTGATTTTTCATAAGGATAGGGTATCTTTGCGTACTAATCCTTCCTTTATGCCTAAAGTGGTTTCTAGTGTGGCCTTAAACCAAACTATTCATTTGCCTACTTTTTATGCAAACCCCAAAATAAAGGGAGAAAATTTTGCATACTTTGGATATTCACAGACAGTTGCGTTATTATTTGAGCAGAACCAAGGAGTTCAGACAGTCTCAGCAGTTGTTTGTTTCTTTTGCTTTGGGTTCACAGGGTAAACCTGTTTCAAAACAAACTATTTCTAAATGGATTGGGTTTTGTATTTCTTTCTGTTATTCCCATCATGGTAAGGAGATTCCTGCTGGAATCAGGCCTCATTCCACTAGGGCTACTGCTACTTCTACGGCCTTTCTAAGGGGTAGCTACAAAGACATTTTGGAGGCAGCTACTTGGAGTTCAGTGCATACTTTTTCTAAACATTACCACCTTCCTCTTTATTCTAAGTCTAGGGCTGGATTTACCACTGCAATTTTACAGGGCATTTTAGCAGCCCCTAATGCTCTATGATTTTTACCAACCTCCCTTTCCCGTTGCTTTGGGATTCTACCCATAAGTAAGGACTGCAGCAATGTGAGATGAAGAACATAGTACAGTTTTGTACCTACCATAAATGTAGATGTTCGAAGATCCACATTGCTGCAGTCCAATTTACCCTCCCTCCTTCCCCACTGTAGTTTGACATGGTGCTATGCTTTAGGTGATGGTTGTTGTTGGGCTTGTTTTTGGGAGGTATTCTGTTTTTGGCTGTGACCTTTCTTGTTTGGCCTTCTGACATCTGGGGCAAGAAAAGACTGAGGATATGACGTCGGTCATGCGCCTTTATACCCTGACGCTCTGATGTCAGATCTAGGCGCCCATGACCGACGTCAGCCTAATACTTTGGTGTTCGGGCCGACCGAGGACAGCGGACTACCCATAAGTAAGGACTGCAGCAATGTGGATCTTCGAACATCTACATTTATGGTAGGTACAAAACTGTACTTTTTTTGCCTTTAACTTTTTCTATTTTTCATATATATATATACACATCATCGTGTGCTGTGTGTGTGTTTTACAGTTTAGATATATATATTACATTTAAATTGTATTATAGGGATTTTTTCTTAAGAGTGCTGTGTTTTTTCTTGGATTTTTCCCTTTATGTTAAAAATGTCAGAAAAGACCAAAAGTGGTTTTAAAAGGTGTCAGTGCGGACAGAAGATGTCCATTACTGACAACCACTCATCCTGCGTCTACTGTCTTGGCCCTCCCCACTTGCAGGAAGACTGTTCCATCTGTCATTCCTTTAGTGGGAGGGTCATGCTGGAAAGACGCAGGAAGTTGGTTGACAGAGGGTTGCTTAAACCCGAGTTTCAGGAGGCCCTGGACAAGGCTGAACAGGTTTCAAAGTCTTCGAAGGGGTCGAAGTCTTCAAGAGTGTTGGAGCCCAAGTCATCGGCTCCGAGCACCTCTTTTCAGATTCGGACACCGGCTCCTATGACTTCGGTGCCGGGTGTCGAGACTTTATCTCTGCACGAGGCTCAGGTCTTGGAGCCGGTATCAGAGGTACCACCGTCTGCTGTCCTTCGCTCGGTGACGGCTTCGATCCCTTCGACCCGTTCTTCGAGGCCACTTTCCGACTCCAATGTGGACCGAGTGGTACAGAAGCTTATGGAGAACTCGGCTTTGTCCAAATTAATCGAGGTTTCATCCCAGCTGGTTTTGAAACTCGAAGATATTCCAGTTCCCTCAACACTTCCTCCTCCGAGACCCGTCGAGTCATTGGTGTTAGGAGTCGAAGAACCAATGATTGTAGAGCCCTCGGTGCCGAAGCCTCCAGTAGTGCTATCGGCTCCATTGACTTAGACTCCTTCGGAACCAGCCGGAGAGTCTCGGAGCCGAAGATCTTTCCTGGGTTCTGGGGGGGGATAGTCGAACCGAGATATCGGTTCCGACTCTTCCCCTCGGTGCCTCGGCTCAGATCAGTTCGGATCCGTCCTCGGTGTCGGAGCCCGTGGTTCCGATTCCGGAGAAACGACCTCCTTCTTCGGATCGGG
Source organism: Protopterus annectens (assembly GCF_019279795.1). Classification (NCBI taxonomy): domain Eukaryota; kingdom Metazoa; phylum Chordata; order Ceratodontiformes; family Protopteridae; genus Protopterus; species Protopterus annectens. The sequence continues at coordinate 316,744,102 of NC_056750.1, read as the reverse complement.
TCGGATCTTCGGGTCGGGGCACCGGTGCCTTTGACATCATGAGGAAGGTCTTGTCTGATCAGACACATACTTCATCGGTATCTTCATCTCCTTCCCCAAAAGGTCCGCGTTCTGCTTCTGTGCCTTCGGTACCTACCAAGTGTCGAGACCCAATGCCTCAGAAGTCCCCACAGGGCGACTCTGGTTCCTCAGATGCATCCCCAGAAGCTCCCGCTGAGGATGTTCCGAGGAAACGACTGTGCAAGAGGAGGCACATAGATTCCCCTCAGGAATCACTCACATCTGATACCGATTTAGATGAAACAGAAGGGTCCCCACGGTCCACCTCTGAGGATGTCTCATTTGCAGACATTTTGGAAATCCTGAAGCAAAGAGGGGACTGACAAACCCTCATCCCTTCTGTGGATGAATCGGTCTTACTGAAGGCATTTGGGACTCAACCTTCTACCTCCTAGGTGACTCCACCCTTTGACGATCTCATGGATCTAATAGCTCAGAGGGCTTGGGAAACACCTGATACAGTGGAACCAGTCCTTTGTAAACCAAACAAATACATGACGGCTCCCCAAGATAAATCCTGTCTTACAAAAGGAGTTCCCGTAGATACTATGGTGGTGGCGGCGGCCACTAAGAAAGAGATGTCTGAATCGTCTTCCTCTGTCCATCCTCCTAATAAGGATTCTAGGACAATGGACAGATATGGGAAGTGCATATGTAGTTCGACGACTTATTCCATCTGATCGCTCAACTACCTTACGCATTTCACGCGTTTACAGAGAGATCTCATTATTGAACTGGGAGATACTCTCCAGGGACACACAGATGCTGCTGTCGCCGAGAAAGTGACAGCGCAACTTAACACCCTAAATTCCATAGTCAACTCGTCCATGAGGCTGATTTCATACGCAGCCGAAGGGTCGAGTAGAGCGGCAGCTTCAGCGATCGCCCTGAGAAGACAATCCTGGTTGCGCTTATGCTCCGTTGCGGAAGCGTTTAAGTCTTCCTTTGCCAACGCCCCCTTCGATGGTGCCTCCTTGTTTGGGCCCAAAGTAAAGGAGACTCTCACGAGGTGTGAACAAGAAGGGAAGACCCTGTCTGCCATAGGGGTCCGTTTTTCCATTCCATCTAGACCCTACCCTAAAGGGCAACGAGCAGGAAAAATGTGGTTCCGAAAGACTCTGGGATCTTTTCAGCACACCCAAAGTGACGCCCCCTCCAGAAGCAGAGGAGGGGGAAGAAACGAAGACGCCGCCCAGCCAGCAGAGGGGGGTCCGCAAAATCAGGGTGACAGAGAGATCTTCTCTGGAAAGCCCTTCCAGCACTCCTGAGTGCAGGCCTGGCTGTCCTACTCTGGAGGCAGTCGGGGGTCGCTTGGCTTTATACCCAGAGGCCTGGCTAAATCTTACATCAGATTACTGGGTAAAAAGCATAGTTACCAGAGGCTACAACATCCCCTTCATAAAAATGCCACCCAACTCCAAAAAACTCCCAGACGTTCCACCCAGTCTGCGAGACCAAGCAACCATAGAGATAGGAAGGTTGCTCGAAAACAGAGTCATCCAACCAGTCCCAGCGGACCAAATAGGATCCGGAACTTACTCAAGGTTCTTTTTAGTTCCAAAGAAAACAGGGGACTGGAGGCCAATTTTAGACCTCGGCAAGTTAAATACCTTTGTGAAAAAGGAAAAGTTCCGGATGGTCACGCTTCAGTCAATCCTCCCTTTTCTGCAGAAGGGCGACTGGATGTGCTCTATAGATCTCAAAGACGCATACTACCATATCAAGATGGCCAGGGCGTCCAGAGATCACTTGCGCTTCCGGCTGGGAGCAAGTCATTTCCAGTTTCACGCTCTGCCCTTTGGTCTTACCTCAGCCCCCAGGGTTTTCACCAAATGCATGGCAGTAGTAGCGTCTCACTTGAGACGAAACGGATTCCGGGTGTTTCCTTATCTAGACGACTGGCTCCTATCCGCCACCACCTAGTATCGTCTTCTACAAGCCTGGGACTACACCATCAGTCTTTGCTCTTCACTAGGCATAACGGTGAATTTTGGAAAATCTGTCTTATCGCCGTCACAGCATATCTTATTTATAGGAGCACAGCTAGACACTTCCCTGGCTCAAGTTACACTTCCCCCACCAAGAGTATCAGACCTCAGGCATCAAATTTCGCTCCTTCTTCACAACAAGAGAGTCCCTGCACGACAAATATTAAGAGTGCTAGGCTTGATGGCAGCCTCCCTTCTTGTAGTTCCTTTAGGCAGGATGCACATGAGGATTCTTCAATGGATGCTATTCGCCCAGTGGTCGTATCTACAACTTCCACTGTCTCACGAAATCTTGATCACGAATTCTTGCAAGAAGGATCTCTTGTGGTGGATACACAGTCAAGAGCTAACACTAGGACGACCGTTTGTCTTACCCAGTCCGGCAGCAACTCTAACCACGGACGCTTCCCTGATAGGGTGGGGGGATTCTTTCAGGGACAAACAGTCCAAGGTCAATAGTCCAACTTGGAGTACAATCTGCACATCGGTGTTCTAGAGCTGAGGGCAGTGTTTCTAGCGTTGCAACACTTTCACAAGTCCTTATCTCGGGGAACAGTGACAGTTTAGACAGACAACATGTCAGTGGTCTGGTACATAAACAAGCAAGGGGGAACCAGATCTTACCCGTTATGCAGAGAGGCCCTCAGAATTTGGCAATGGGCAAAGTCCACTGGACGCTTTCTGATAGCAGCGCACATCCCTGGGACTTCCAACGTAATCGCGGACAGGTTGAGCAGAGCCATCCTGTTCCCTCACGAGTGGTCCCTCAAACCTCAAGTGGCGGAAGAGATCTTCCGCAGATGGGGCCAGCCTTGCTGCGACCTGTTTGCATCCCCATTGAATGCCAAATGCAGAAGCTACTTTGCTCTGTTACCCCCTCCAGGGGGTGTCCCCAGGGACGCACTGGTATACGATTGGCCCCCGGGTCTCCTTTATGCTTTTCCTCCTGGTCCACTAATTCCCAGGTTTTTGCAGAAAGCCAAACGTCTTTACAGGACCATAATACTGATAGCCCCATTCTGGCCTTGACAAATCTGGTTTCCCTTCCTTCAATCCAATCAAGTGGAGGAACCATGGATACTGGACCCGGAGCCAGACCTGTTGACACATTCGTCGGGATTTCCTCACACCTTCCTCAAGTCCCTCAAACTGACAGCTTGGCTGCTCCGCTTCCCATCTTAGCCAGGTCGGAGTTACTATCCCCTGCAGTACAACAAATTATTGTATCTTCTCACAAACCATCTACAAGGAAATTGTATAACGGCAAATGGAACCGTTTTGCGCACTGGGCCTCCAAACAAGGTATAGATCCATTCGGGGCTCCAGTACACAAGATACTAGATTTCCTTACCACACTTTTTCAAGAAGGAGCATCAGCATCCACTATAAGGGTTCAACTAGCTGCTATATCCAATTTTCATATTGGCCGTGAAGATGGTTCTCTTATGTCCCACAGGCTTTGTAAAGCCTTCATGAAAGGTACCTTTCACCTCCGTCCCCCCTTTCGTAATCCAATAGCCCCTTGGAATCTTAATCTCATGCTGTCACAACTCATGTTGCCCCCATTTGAACCAGCAGCCACAACTCTGTTAAAATTTCTTTCGTGGAAAACACTTTTTCTGGTTGCCATCACTTCCGCCAGGAGAGTTTCAGAGTTACAGGCTCTATCTATCCAACCCCCATACATGATTTTTCATCCAGATAGAGTAACCTTGCGCACCAATCCGTCCTTCCTTCCGAAGGTTTGTTCGATTCAGAACATCAATCAATCTATCGAACTACCTACCTTCTTTAAAAATCATTCCAATAAGCTAGAATACACATTGCACAAGTTGGACGTTCACAGACAACTAAGATTTTACTTACATAGGACAAAAGAGTACAGAAAGTCAGATCAACTATTTGTCTCATATGCTGACCAAAGAAAAGGACAGGCAGTAACGAAGGTTACCTTATCCAAATGGCTCTCAGATTGCATAAATTTGGTATATGCTGAATCGAAACAGCAACTCCCTTTCAAACCCAGAGCTCATGCTACAAGGGTGATTGCTACCTCTTCAGCCCATACCGCTCGTTTGCCTTTAGATACCATTTGTGCAGCGGCAACTTGGGCAAAACCACATACTTTTATCGCCCACTATAAACTAGACAAAAGCTCCAGGGACAGGCCACGTTTGGTTCCACTGTACTCAGGAATGTTCTCCCTTGAGCCACCCGGGAAAAAGGAGCTAGGGATGCTACCCGTGTGTAAGAACAAACGGCGAGATTGAACAATTTCACATTAAGAAGTTATGTCTTACCATAACGATCCATGTGAATTGTTCATCTCGCCTTTGTTCTTACATTCCCCCCCTCTATCCCCCGTCCTGCGGTCTGGGAGAACGGTTTTCAACTAAATTCCTTTTCAGCCTTTTCTAGATATGGTTGGCATGTTATTGTGCCTTAGTAATGGCATCTTTTCTCCTCTACTTGACAGTAGGGTTCCAGACACTGTGTAGTATCTGTTTATAAGTGTTCTAGACACAGTTCAAAAAGGGATTCTTCTGGTATAGCAAACTAGATCTGAGGGTTAGCACCTGAGGATCATGGGATATTACTGTGCATCGAGCTTTCTCGAAGATGCGGAGCTGGTGATGCGGCCGACTCGGAACCCGTGTGTAAGTACAAAGGCGAGATGAACAATTCACATGGATCGTTATGGTAAGACATAGCTTCTTATTCTAACCTCCCTGGGGTACACCATCAATGAAAAGAAATCAAAACTAGTCCCCAGTCAAAAGATTGTATTCCCGGGAGCAAGCTTGGACACATCATCCCAGATGGCATTCCTCACTCCAGAAAAACAAGCCTATCTGACAGGCTATTTTACTCAAATGGCCACCAAAACCCAGCTATCCGCAAGGAAAATCCTGCAGGCCCTAGGGCTCATGGCCTCATGCATCCTACTAATTCCATATGTCAGACTGCATATAAGGAAACTTCAATGGTACTTAAAAGGACCTGGAAACTTGTCATTCCCATAATAACCCTGTCTAAGGACAGAGTTTCTTTGGTGGGCAGCAGCATGCAACCACAACAGGGGACTGCCCTTTACCCAACCCCACGCCGCCCAGACCCTAACCACAGACGCATCAGACTTTGCCTGGGGGGGGCACACATGGACAGCAAGTGCATTCAGCGCCACTGGAGCCCAAGTCAAATGCATCTGCACATCAACCAGAAAGAAATGCAAGCTGTGCAGCACACTCTGACAGCTTTCAGATCCCTACTCTCACCAGGACACCTGCTAATAAAAACACACAACACCACAGTTATATGGTACATCAACAAGCAGGGGGGAACCCACTCTTACCCACGCTGCAGGCTAGCCATGGCCCTGTGGAACATGGCCTTGGACATGCGGGTCCATCTGCAAGCTCAATTCCTGCCAGGCAAACAAAGCTCACTGGCAGACAGTTTAAGCAGAAATCTCCTAGACCTAGACGAGTGGCAGCTAGAGCCCAGCACCTTCTACCTTCTGATTCAGAAATGGGGGACCCCAGAGGTGGATCTCTTTACCTCCCCCTATAATCACCAGCTCAGCAGATTTTGCACCAGGGCACCTCACAGCAGGGTCTAGAAAGTGGATGCCCTATCTTTCCAGTGGGTAAATCTCTCAATTTATGCCTTTCCCCCTCTGCCCCTCCTCTCAAGAGTATTGCTCAAGATAAGACAGGACAGACCAAGGACAATTCTGATTGCCCTGGCCTGGCCATGCCAACACTGGTACCCACTCATGCGAAGCCTGTCACCGGTGCCACCCTGGCACCTACACCAGAGCCCAACCCTGCTCTCTCAGCAGGGGGGGACAGATCTTGCATCTGCAACTGCAAACCCTAAATCTTGCATCCTGGCTTATTCCTTGAATTCTCTCCCAGTAACCACCCTAAGCAAGCAGGTGCTGGACATCATCATTGAAGCCAGAAGACCCAGTACAAGGAAATCCTATGCTGATAAGTGGAAAAGGTACTGCTCCTGGATTCATTCTAAAGGAGATGACACAACTCTGCCCTCCTTCCCTCTAATCCTGGATTACTTAGCAGATCTACTCCACAGAGGCCTATCCTTCTCCTCCATGCCTCTGCCATTAAGATCCATGCCTCTGCCATTTCGGCTCATTACAACACTGAGACACCTCTTTTCTCTCACTCTCTTATCAAACAGTACCTGAGAGGGGCAAACAACTTAAGGCTGCCAAGGAGAGCACCCACCCCTACTTGGGACCTTAACGTTATACTGGAAAAGCTCATGCTACCCGCCCCCCCCTTTGACCCTGCAGTGTCAGTAGAGTTAAAATTCCTCTCTTGAAAAACGGCATTGCTTCTGGCCATCACTTCAGCTAGAAGAGTGTCTGAGCTACAAGCACTTATGGCTGTGAAACCCTTCATTATTTTCCATGCTGACAGGGTTTCCCTCAGGACTACCCCTTCCTTTATGCCTAAAGTGGTGTCCAGTGCGGCTCTCAACCAATCTATCCATTTGTCTACCTTCTTCCCTAATCCTCAAAATAAAGGGGAAAGGATCCTGCACTCCTTGGACATGCACAGACAGCTCAGATTCTACCTGGATAGTACTAAGCCCTTCAGAAAATCTGACTAGTTACTAGTCAGCTTTGCAACAGGGGCAGAGGGCAAGGCCATTTCTAAGCAAACTGTTTCCAAATGGGATAGCACATTGCATCCATTTCTGCTCTAAGCACCATAGGAAACCAACCCCTCAGGTGGGGTCAGAACACATTCCACTAGGGCAACTTCTACCTCTACAGCATTCCTTAGGGGAGTCCCTACCAGGGACATCCTGGAAGCTGCTACCTGGAGTTCTATACATAGCTTCACCAAGCATTACCACCTGCCTGTCTTTTCCAAATCCAGGGCAGGTTTTGCAACAGCAGTCCTGCAAGGCATTCTAGCCAGCCCTAACTCTTCTTGACTGCTTCCACCCTTCTTCAGCTTTAGTAATCTACCCAAGTGTGATGACTGCAACATTGAAACACAAAGAACATAGTACAGTTGTGTACACTTACCATAAATGTAGATGTTCGAGTGTATTCACTGTTGCAGTCTTGGTTTCCCTCCCTCCAGCCCCCTGGTTCTCTCTCTCTCTAAACTCTGTATGCCTTTTACTCCCCCCCCCCCACCTTTCAGCCTCAACTTCCTCACAACATTGTACATTTGTACATAGAAGAGTGTTTTTCTTTTGGCCCTTACATCAGCTAAGTGAGTATCTGAACTGCAGGGTCTTATGACTGCTATTCTTTTTTGTTTTTTCATAGAGACAGGGAGGGTATCTTTGTACTAATCCTCCTTTTATGCCGAAGGTGTTTAACGAATTGTCTCTTAATCAGTCTATTAATTTGCCCTCCTTTTTTCCTTCTCTTGCCATTCTGCCATTGAGAAGGTTCTTCACACCTTGGATTTGCATAGACAGCTCGGTTATTATTTAGATAAGACTAAGTCTGTCCGCAAGTCTGAGCAACTTTTTATTTCCTTTTATCCCAGATCTTTTAAGTTTGTCTGTTTCTATGCAAACCATATCCTCGTGGATCTGTAAGGCCCTTTTTATTTATATTTTTTTACTCCTTTCATGGAAAGTGCCCTTTTGCCTCTGTTAAGGCTTGTTCTACCAGGGCTGTGGCTTCCTCTGGTACCTTTTTCAAAGGATTTGACACCAGTTCCATTCTTGAGGCTACTACTTGGACCTCTGTCCATACTTTCATAAATGGGATGTTGTTTCCAGAGTTAGTGCTGACTTTGCCAGAGCTGTCCAGCATGGGTTTCTTGAGGGCTGCTCTGTGCCTTCCTCCTCCCACGTTTCCTCTTGAGCTTTTATTCTCTCCCTTTGGTAAAGAATAATGCAATAGTGATATGGAACTGGACATAGTACAGTTGTGTAAAATCTTACCATAACAATAGCTGTTTTTCCCTTCACTGTTGCAGTATATGCTCCCTCCCTCCTCCCCCCTTCTGCTCTGTTCGTTTCCTTTTTTCTCCTTCTAGATGCACATATTCCTTTTAATTCCTTGGACTGTTCCTCCTGGGGTTTCTCATTTCTGAGGTATGCATGCCCGTAAGTTACCTTTATGCCTTGCACCTTGAGCGAGGAGCATATGTGTGATGTACAACATCTATAAAATCATAAGGCTTTGGTATACTAGTCGGATGTTGGGCTACCCTCGGCAGGGATTCCCTTTGGTAAAGAATATTGCAACAGTGAAGAGAAAGACATCTACTGTTATGGTAAGGTTTTACACAACTGTACTTTTCATATGTAATTACTAGGCTAATGACCTCAGGGGGGCTTTTTAAGCCTAGTTATGTTTCCCAATGTTGAGAATCAAACCCTGTACCTTGGGTCTGTAAGGTAAATACCTTAACCATTAATAGTAATCGGTCTGGTGTTGTTACAGATGTCCTTCAAGGATGCATCTGCAGTCATAACAAATGGGTTGTCCTGTCGTCAGGCAGCCCTTCGGTCGGCCGGATTCCAAAGTCTGGGTCCGGCTTCGGCTGATGTCGCACTTCACCCAACGTCATCTCTGCTGGTCTTCGGGTATAAAGGCATCAGCCGACGCCATTTTCCTCAGTCTTTCTTGCCGCGCGGCGCCCGAAGCAGAAGCTGTTCGCAAGTGCCGGTCGGTCAGATCCAGAGATTACTACTACCGAATACTACTTCGAAGACTTCTAAAAAGCTAAGTACCCCGTTGGGGACTCTTTCTTGCCTCAGCCGATGTCAGAAAAAGTCAATAACTGTTTAACTTGTGGGAAACAAATACCTCATAAAGATTTCCACTCTTACTGCCTGCCTTGCTTAGGCCCAGACCACGACGTAGCAGCTTGTTCGGCCTGTGCTTCCTTCAACCGACGAACGCTCGGAGTTTGCTGAACAGTTTTTCGGCTCAGATTTTGCATACATTATGCCGTCGGATCCTCCGACTACCCAAATTGTTAAAAAACGCAAAGAAAAAGACCGACACTCGCGGTCCGCGGTTTCGGCCGAAACCGAGAAAACCGGTCAATCTTCAGCCGAATCCACGACTACTACTGAGGCTCCTGCTACCTTAGTTGAATCGGCCTCAGAAGTTTTGCCTACTACTGTGGTTCCTAGTGATTTATCAGACACCATTCCTTTGGATGTCTCTACCCCAGCACGTGGTGCTGCTAGGCCTCCTGCAGCCATGTCTATTAAGGCCTTTGCCAGGGCTAAAGCAGCCAAAACTGTTAAATCAGTGCCTGTTAAGCCCCCCCTCACACAGGCCCACTTCTAGTTCACAAATGCTTACTCTGGCAGAGGATTTGATATCCTTAATTAGGGGATCCCAATCTCACCCAGACAGGGCCTCTCAGCCCCCAGAAAAGAGACCTAGAGCAGAGCCCCCCGAGCCAGTGTCCTCTGATGATTCTTCGGATGACTCTGACATTACAGATCAGCCAGAGGCTCCTTTTTCTACTTATGAAGATTCCGATGCTGAAGAATCCATTCCATCAGCCTCTCCACCAGAGGAATTTTCCTTTGGGGAAACCTTACATGCCATGAGAGAACAATTCCAATGGCAGGGACAAGATTTCTCAGATTCAAGAAAAAGGCTTAGGACATTTCTGCACTTACCACAACATAGGCCCTTAGCTATACCTCCAGTACTGCCTGTTGTGGATGATGCATTTAATGATGTTTGCACTGCTCCTGATACTTTACCTCCAGCCCCTGCCAAACCAGATAGATTTTACAGGGTGCCAGACACTCATCACCACCTATACAAGGCCCCACTTGCAGATCCTGAGACTATATCCCAGGGGCCTAAGGCAGTAGCCTCGACCTCATCAAAAAATCCTATTCCTTCTGAAAGGGAATCCAGGTCCTTAGAGAGATGGGGGGAAAAAAGTTTACACCTCTGCTACTCTCTCAGCTAGAGCTTTAAACTGTCAGTTTCATATGATCCAATACCAAGAGTTTATGCTTGATCAGTTAACTAAGAAGCTGTCCACTGATGATTCCTTAGATAAGAAATATGTTTTAGAAATGGTGAATAACATTCAGCAGGTTAGTAACCATTCTTTAAAATGTGGCTATGATGCACTGGAGGCTTCATTTAGATCAGCCATGACTGGCACAGTGATAAGAAGGCATGCATGGTTGAAAGAACAGGTCTTGCGGGATCATGTTAAAGCAAAGCTGTTAGAAGCTCCTATGGATAAAGCCAGTCTATTTGGTACACCTGCTCAGCAAGTAATGAAGAAAATGGAAGAGAAGGCAAAATCTGTACAAACAGTTAAGGATTTCTTACAGGTTCAGCCCCAAGGTTTAGCACGAACTGGCCTGCCATAAGTTCGTCCTTTCCAGACTCCTCATAATCTCAAAGAGGCAGGAATAGGCTCTAGAGGCAGAAATCAATCCAGAGGAGGTGCCTACAGAGGACGACAGTGGCAAGGCAATAACCGAGGCACAGACACAACCACTGCCACTGCAACAGGACAATCACAGTGACTTGGCTCTGACACCGCCTACCAGGGAGCAAATAACAGCACCTTTAGGCGGAAAGTTAGCCTTATTTTCGAAAAATTGGCACTATATCACAAAAGACAAGTGGATTTTGCAAACCATAGACCAAGGTTACAGGTTCCACTTCCACACCTTACCAGTAAAAAGAGGAATGCCAAACCTACCTCCAAATCAAAAAACAGAAGCTCTAAAGCAGATAGCGCAATTAATAAAGATAAGAGCTGTGGAAAGAGTACCAATAACAGAACAGGGCAAAGGATTCTACTCCAGACTCTTCCTAGTACCAAGAAAAGAGAAAAGTTGGAGACCTATTCTCAATCTGTCCGTCTTAAACACATACATCATTGTCCCAAAATTCAAAATGCTGACCCTTCAGCAACTTCTTCCCATGCTGGGCAAGGAGTGTTGGCTGGTAACTCTAGATCTCAAGGAGGCATACCTGCACGTCCCCATACGACCAAATTGCAGAAGATACCTCAGATTTCTTGCAGGATCAGAGCATTATCAATTCTCAGCATTGCCCTTTGGCTTATCTACTGCGCCCAGAGTATTCACAAAATGCCTGGCATCAGTAATCGCTCACTGCAGGCTACAGGGAATCCAAATTTATCCATACCTGGACGACTGCCTGTTACAAGCGGACAACAAAAGCAAGCTGACAACAGATTTACAAAGAGTCATGTGCTTACTACAAGCCCTGGGATACACAGTCAATTTACAAAAGTCAAGACTGATACCATCCCAAACAAGAACATTCTTGGGTGCGGAATTGGACACAGCAAAACAAATGGCATTCCTAACTGCAGAAAAACAAAAACAACTCCCTCTTTACTTCTTGGCATTAACAAGGCAGAACAAACTAACAGCAAGAAAAGTACTGCAGGCCTTGGGCTTCATGGCATCATGCATAATCTTGGTCCCACATGCCAGACTGCATATGAGAAAGCTACAGTGGTACCTAAAGAATTTATGGTCTCAACACAGGCACAGCTTAGAAACCGAAATCCCACTAATCCCATGCCAGAAACAGGAGTTCCTATGGTGGGCTCAAGCATGCCAGTCAAATCCAGGCTTACCCTTCCACAACTTTCAAGCAAGCCAAACCATCACAACGGATGCCTCAGACCTAGGCTGGGGGGCGCACATGTTGGACGAATGCATACAAGGACTGTGGACTCCAGACCAGCTGCACCTGCACATAAACCAAAAAGAAATGCTGGCAGTAAAACTAGCAATCCAGAAATTCAGACCATTCCTCAAAGAAGGCCATTTAATGATAAGGACAGACAACACCACAGTCATGTGGTACATCAACAAACAGGGAGGCAGTCATTCATACCCCCTATGCAGAATGACTCTGGACCTTTGGAATATGGCTCTGAGCTACAACAACCAGTTACAGGCAGTATTTGTGCCGGGAAAAGAAAACACCCTAGCAGACATGTTAAGCAGAACCTCCTCGGGTGCTCACGAATGGATGCTACACCCGGACATCTTCAAGGCCATCACAAAGAAATGGGGAATGCCACAAATAGACCTATTCGCATCCCCACTCAATCACCAGCTCAAAAAATTCTGCACAAGGACATACCACCCACTTGCATGGAAGGTAGACTCTCTATCCTTCAGTTGGAAAGGCCTGACAGCATATGCATTTCCACCTCTTCCTTTGATGCACAAGGTACTACTGAAAATCAAAGAGGAACGCCCAAGGATAATCCTGATAGCTCCGAATTGGCCAAGACAACACTGGTATCCATTGCTGAGGAGCATGTCTCAGGGGAGAATGTGGTCAATACCCCTGATGCCTCTGATATTAACTCAGAACAACTACAACATCATGCACCCAAACCTAAAAACCTTGCAACTGACTGCCTGGAACATCACATAGCAGCAACTAACCCAGACCTATCCCAAAGGGTTAAAGACATTATCCTTGAAGCCCGCAGACCTTCAACAAGAAGGAACTATGCAGGAAAATGGAAAAGATTTGTCATTTGGAGTACTGAAAGAGGAAAAGATGTGTCGAACATAGATATTGCTAACATCCTGGAGTACTTGGCAGAGCTTCTACATACAGGCCTGTCCTATTCCTCCATCAGGATACATGCATCAGCTATTTCAGCAGAATACAGCTTCGATCCACCTGTCTTTTCGCATCCTCTACTCAGGCAGTTCCTCAGAGGGATCAAGAATGTAAAACCTCCTAGGAAACCACCATTACCAGCATGGGACTTGAACTTTGTGCTAGAAAAATTGACACTCCCTCCATTTGAACCAGCAGCAACAGCAGATCTTCAACACCTATCATGGAAAACTGCTTTCCTACTGGCAATCACTTCAGCAAGGAGGGTTTCGGAACTACAGGCCTTAATGACAGTACAACCCTTCCTAATCTTCCATCAAGATAGGGTGTCCATGAGAACTAATCCTACATTTATGCCTAAGGTGGTATCCAGAGTGTCTTTAAACCAGGCAATCCACCTACCTACCTTCTTTCCCAATCCACAGAACAGGGGGGAAAGACTGCTGCATACCTTGGATGTACATAGACAGTTACGCTACTACCTGGACAGAACCAAAGGTGACAGAAAAACTGACCAGCTTTTAGTAGCCTATGCAACAGGAAGGGAAGGAAAAGCAATTTCCAAACAGACAATCTCCAAATGGATAGGAAATTGCATAAGATTCTGTTACTCCTACCACGGAAAACCAATTCCACAGAACATAAGACCTCATTCTACAAGGGCTACAGCCACTACCACAGCTTTCTTACGAGGAGTGGCAACCAAGGACATTATTGAGGCGGCTACTTGGACCTCCGTGCATACATTTGCCAAGCATTATAATTTACCTCTATACTCTAGATCCCGAGCAGGGTTTGCCACTGCTGTACTGCAAGGGATCCTAACTACACCATAATTCTTCTTCCTCCTCCCCTAGTTTGGCTATGGTATTCTACCCATTTGTTATGACTGCAGATGCATCCTTGAAGGACATAGTACAGTTTTGTACCTACCATAAATGTAGATGTCCGAACAGGATAGCATCTGCAGTCAGGATTACCCACCCTCCTTCCCCTCTGTGGTACTCCTAGGGTATTTACCCTCCTAATAGCTAGCTGGGGGGGGAGTCTCTTATGGTGTATTTGTTTGTATATATGTACATACATTGTTATTTTTTGTGTTTGCCTTCTACTTTTTTGGAAACATTGGCATTTATCCAAAATTTAGCTTATCAAGAGGGCAACTGGCATCTGGGGCAAGAAACACTGAGGAAAATGGTGTCGGCTGATGCCTTTATACCCGAAGACCAGCAGAGATGACGTCGGGTGAAGTGCGACATCAGCCGAAGCCGGACCCAGACTTTGGAATCCGGCAGACCGAAGGGCTGCCTGACGACAGGACAACCCATTTGTTATGACTGCAGATGCTATCCTGTTCGGACATCTGCATTTATGGTAGGTACAAAACTGTACTATTCCTAAACTTCATGCTTTCCAATTTATCCCCAGCTAAATAATAAACACATTGTCAGCATTCAACAAAACAGCTGTTTTTTTGGGTGTGATCCTTGACTTGTATGGTGATGTTCCTGTTTAGCAAACAAAGTAAAATTCCAAGCTACGGACACGCAGAGAGTAGAAACAATTTATTAAATCCACAAAATACAAGAAAATTAAAAGAAAGGATAACAGAGCACAAGTCCTGAGGTATGAAGCGAGGTTTCTAGCAGTGCCCTTGCTAAGAGTGTGATGGAAGAAGGAAGTGATCATAGATTTTTATTTAGAGTGATTGATCTTAAAATTAAGAATCAAAAAGGTGGTGACCTGAATAAAGCACTTGAGGTATGTGAGTATGAGTGGACTTTAAGACTGAATGCAGAACATCCACCAGGGTTAAATACAGCAGTTAGTTTTAAGCCAGTCTTAAAGAAGCAACAAATGGTTCTTAAAAGTACTTTAAAAGCACAAAAATGAATGAATAAATGAATTGTGTGTATAATGTCTTGTAATGTTTCATAAAGTAATGCCAAAAAAGTCACTTCCCATAGAGTAAATGCTCCGTACACCCCACACAATCCAAAAATAAACACAGTCAAAAAGCACAGGTACCGGAGCTAAACAAGGCTGTTGTAGTCCAAAAACATCCAATCCACAATGAAGCGATTCAGTCCAACATTGTTTTTTTCAAAAATCATAAAAAACTGTGGTAAGTGCTTTCCCCCAACAGGGCTTCATCAGACCATGAATCATCACTTAAAAACTACTAATTTACATAAGAAAAAAGGCACCAAACCAAGACCTTCAAGATTATTTAAAGTGACAACACCCCTCTCAGTATAAACAAACATACAAATAAAATATACATATAAAATGTATAAAATGCACAGAAAAAAATGCACATAAAACGCGTGTGTGTGTGTGTAATATATATATATATATATATATATATATATATAATCATCATCATCATCATCTTCTTTCGGCTGTTCCCGTTAGGGGTCGCCACAGCGGATCACCTGTTTCCATTTCTTCCTGTCCTCTGCATCTTGCTCTGTCACACCAACCACCTGCATGTCCTCTCTCACCACATCCATAAACCTTATCTTAGGCCTTCCTCTTTTCCTGTTACCTGGTAGATTCATCCTTAGCATCTTTTTTCCCAATATACTCAGCATCCCTCCTCAGCACATGTCCAAACCAACATAATCTTGTCTCTCTGGCTTTGTCTCCAAACCTTCCAACCTGGGCTGACCCTCTAATATACTTATTCCTAATCCTGTCCACCCTCGTCACACCCAGTGCAAATCTTAACATCTTTAACTCTGCCACATCCAGCTCAAACTCCTTCCTTTTTGTCAATGCCACTGTCTCCAACCCATATAACATAGCTGGTCTCACTACCCTCTTGTAGACCTTCCCTTTCACTCTTACAGGTACTTGTCTGTCACAAATCACTCCTGACACTCTTCTCCACCCACTCCATCCTGCCTGTACTCTATTCTTCACCTCTCTTCCACACTCTTCGTTACTCTGAACTATTGACCCCAAGTATTTAAACTCATCCACCTTCGCCACCTCTACTCCTTGCATCCTCACCATTCTTCTATCCTCCTTCTCATTCACACACATATATTCTGTCTTGGTCCTGATGGCCTTCATTCCTCTTCTCTCTAGAGCATATCCCCATCTCTCCAGGGTCTCCTCCACCTCTTCCCTACTCTCACTACAGATCACAATGTCATCTGCAAACATCATAGTCCATGGGGGCTCCTGTCTGATCTCGTCTGTCAACCTGTCCATCACCATTGCAAATAAGAAAGGACTCAGAGCTGATCCTTGATGTAACCCCACCTCCACCTTAAACACATCCATCACTCCCACCGCAGACCTCACAGCTGTCACACTACCCTTGTACATATCCTGTACCACTCTTACATACTTCTCTGACATTCCTGACAGCACCCTGTCATATGCTTTCTCTAAGTCTACAAAAACACAATGCAACTCCTTCTGACATTCTCTGTACTTCTCCATCAACACTCTCAGAGCAAACATCACATCTGTAGTGCTCTTTCCCGGCATGAAACCATACTACTGTTCACTAATCATCACATCCCTTGTTAACCTAGCTTCCACTTCTCTTTCCCATAACTTCATGCTGTGACTGATCAGTTTAATCCCTCTGTAGTTACTACAGCTCTGCACATCACCCTTATTCTTAAAAATCGGTACCAAAACACTTTTTCTCCTTTCCTCAGGCATCTTCTCACTTTCTAAGATTTCATTAAACAATCTGGTTAAAAACTCCACTGCCATTTCACCTAAACACCTCCATGCTTCCACATCCGGGCCAACAGCCTTTCCATTCTTCATTCTCTTCATAGCTATCCTTACTTCCTCCTTGCTAATCCATTGTACTTCATGATTCACTATCCGTACATCATCCAACCTTCTCTCCCTCTCATTCTCTTCATTCATCAACCCCTCAAAGTACTCTTTCCATCTCCTCAACACATACTCCTCGCTTGTGAGTATGTTTCCCTCATTATCCTTTATCACCTTTACCTGCTGCACATCTTTCCTAGCTCGGCCCCTCTATCTAGCCAATCAGTACAGGTCCTTTTCTCCCTCCTTAGTATTCAACCTTTCATACAACTCTTCATATGCCTTATCCTTAGCCTTTGCCACTGCTCTCTTTGCCATGCACCTCATCTCCTTATACTCTTGTCTACTTTCATCATCTCTCTGACAATCCATTCTTCTTTGCCAACCTCTTCTGTACTTCTTCATTCCACCACCATGTCTCCTTGTCGTCCTTCCTCTGTGATACCAAGCACCTTTCTAGCTGCCTTCCTTACTAGCTCTGCTGTAGTTACCCAGCTATTTGGTAACTCTTCACTGCCACCCAGTGCCTGTCTATATATAAAATTCCCTCTCTCTACATATACACAAAATACTTCAACAGTCTTACAAGTGCCGAAGCACGTACATGAATAAAAAATAATGGAAAAAAATATATAAAATAAAATAAAAAATAAAGGATAAATAAATATATCTACAGCTCCTACCTAAGCCCTCTAGACTTCAGAAAGGGCTTAAGGGGGATAACTTGTCATGAAGGCCTGGGTATTGATCGGCCTTAAGTCTGATGATCCATCTAGTTTCCCGTGTTTCAGTCCGATTCCTAATGTCACACACTACCTTAATAGCTCTAAAGCTAAACAAATGAGTATCGTGTTTTCCTAAAACTTGTTTGGAGAGTGCATTAACAGTGGATCTTATCCTAATCTGATATAGATGCCCACGTATCCTGTCCTTGAATTTTCTGTCTGTCTTGCCAACATAGAATACTTCACATGCTGTACAGCTAGCAAGATAGACCACAAGTTCAGATAAACGATTTGCAGAGACATTAAACGCATATCTAATACCATTTAAAGGGTGTATGAAGCTACCTCTAGAATCTATAAAATGACAAAAATTACACCTGTTACAAGGAAACGTCCCTAACTCATCATGATTCTCATCCCTCTCCTCACACTTGGGATAACACAATATTTTTTTCAAATTAGATCTGTTTTTATAGACAAACCATGGAGCATCTCCTATAACCACTCTAATATTAGGATCCACTGTCAACACGTCCCAATGTGACCTAATCACATCCTTAACACTTCCAACATCCTTAGTATAAAAGAGGGTTATCATATCACTGTTAATTTCAACATGGCCCTTGGAAGACACTAACCCACCTTGATTAGTAGTAATCTCCACTAAATCTGAAAAATAAGGGGTAGCCACACCTTCTCTTAATGTGGATAAATCACTAATCCCCTTCAGTCTCCTCATTCTTATAAGCCCTTGCCTTGAACCTCTCACACAGGTCATACAGTTCAGAATCAAAACCCACTTTGGAGGGATTGTATTGAGATATCCTCACAGTTTGCCATCTAACCACATTTCCAAATACATATCCTGGATGCATGCTATGCCTATGTAACAGGGAATTGCGATGACATGACTTCTGTACACTCCCGTGTTCAACAACCCATTGTCCAACCACTCCATATATACATCCAAGAAGGAGATCCATGTACCCGAGAACTCATAAGTAAACTTCAAAATTTGAGATAACCCATTCACTTTATCAAAAAATGCGGCCAGCTCATCTGTAGTCCCTGTCCAGATGAAAAAAAGGTCATCTACAAAATGTCTGTAGAAAGGGACCTTGAGGTGGAAGTCATTCAATTTAAATAGACACTCCACCTCCCAAGCAGTCATAAATAGGTTGGCGTAGCTATTGGCACATGAAGTGCCCATAGATACGCCATCCATTTGCAAATAACACTGCATTTTATATGTATATTTTATTTGTATGTTTGTTTATACTGAGAGGGGTGTTGTCACTTTAATCTTGGAGGTCTTGGTTTGGCGCCTTTTTTTCTTATATAAATTAATAGTTTTTAAGTGAGGATTTATGGTCTGATGAAGTCCTATTTGGGTGAAAGCGCTTAAGATTTTTAAATAAAACCGTTAATGTTGGACTGAATTGCTTCTTTGTGGATTGGATGTTTTTGGACTAAAACAGCCTTGTTTCGCTCCAGTACCTGTGCTTTTTGACTGTCTTTATTTTCATAAAGTAATGTTTTATGGAGCAACTTTTATATTATTTATTTATTTATTTCCAGTTTGATTACCGGGGAAGTCCACCGGGTCAACTTGGCCCATTTTCAGTGGAGGCCCAGGGAGAAAAGCTCAGAGAATGCATTGAAAAACAGTTTACATACTAAATTTGTAAGAAAAGAAAATTACATACAGGATTTACAATAAATGAAAGCAAGGTATGAGAATGCATTAGTAGTTTACAAATATGATTACAAGAAATACAACCTTGTACCAGATAACAATTCTGTAGAACAGATTTAAATTAAGCTATTTCATTGAGTATAGGAAGCAGAAATTCACTGAAAGTAATTAAGGTTGTGCTGATATTTGACATGATTAGTTTAGATCCACAAAAGATTGTGAAATATGCTTTACAGGCACAATTTGAGTAGAAAGAAGTACTCAATATTTACATGTGTTGTTGAGCAAATATAGCTCTGGGAGTGGAAGAAGTAAGGAGAAGGATAAAGCAGCAGGCGATTGCAGGGAGATTTGATAGAGTTGAAAGAAAGTGCCTGAGGGAGGTATAGAGGGTTTATGTGCCAGTAGGGGGAGACTGTTGTGGCTTGAAGTGAACAAAGCTCCTGTAGGGAGGAGGCAGGGGCATTTCCGTTTAGTAGACAGTTAAGTGAAAAGCTGGGCCTTGAAATTTTCATAGTTTGGAGTGGTTATTGATGGTCTTACTAATTATAAGCTTATTGTTTTATTGGCGTGTCACATAGTTTTTAATGACTATACAAGTAGCATGGATTTTTTTGTTTTATGTGGTGTATGTACACACTGAAGAAGGGTAGTCCCCGAAAGCTTTATGGATTTAATAAATTTTTTTCTACACTTGGTGTGTCCGTAACTTGGAGTTTTACTTTGTTTGCTGTGTTTCTGGTTCTCCAAGAATGGTTAAACCTTAGTGCTGATCCATTTGTTGTATTTTACTTCGATGCTCCTATTTACTAAGATCAGTTTCTGTATAGTTTATAGGTGGTTAACAGGCTTGTAGTCCAGAGAACCTTTGAGAAGCCTTGCTCAAATTTCCCATTGCCCCAAAGCACTGTCTGGTAAGTAACTTGCTCAAGGTCACACAGTAGACAAATGAGGGCTGAGGGAATCAAACCCTGTACCACAGCAACTGCACCACATAGCCTTAACCCTCGGTACCAACTGCCAGACTAAAATAAAAACGGAGGAGGAGGAGTCAAACCCCATACCTCTGACAAAGGACACAGCAGCTTTAACCCATTATGCCTGTTCATAAGTTATGAGTAGAATAGTAGGATGCAGGAACCAGGTTTTAGGCAGACACTCACAGCTATGACCATTAATTACAGCTCGCTGAAACTTGCACAGTAGGCAAATGAAGGTGAAACAGTCCATAATCTGTACCTTTTACTGCATGAAGTGGTCTGTTAATATTGCACATCCTTAAGTTGCTGACAACTCAAATTAACTTAAAGTGTAAATGGAACATTAAGTGTTGCATGGACATGCAATTTTCTGAACAATAAGAAATGGAAACCACAAGGACTCATTACTGATTGACAGTATCTTCTGTAATTTACAAGGAAAAAAGTTAGAGGAACAGGACATAAATACGAAACGTTCTGCAAAACTGAAGATGGATGATAGTTAGACTACTCCAATTCACCTAACAAGTTA
This sequence comes from Protopterus annectens, assembly GCF_019279795.1. Classification (NCBI taxonomy): domain Eukaryota; kingdom Metazoa; phylum Chordata; order Ceratodontiformes; family Protopteridae; genus Protopterus; species Protopterus annectens. Next base: position 316,723,696 of record NC_056750.1, on the reverse strand, counting down.
ACAGAAAAACAAATTTTGTATCCATGTGTATTTTGTGAATAATAAAAACAATGGAACCATAATAACTAGCATTATTGGACTGTCTGCAAACCTCAGTGACTTTTATCCTTCAGTGATTTATCGGAAAATAAAGTGTATAAATGTCTGGCAGTTAGTGCAGGGATTAAAGCTCTAAGCTCTTCCTGCATCCAAAGATGGAAGGTTTGATTATTTGTTCCATTAGTACCTACTGTGTGACTCTGAGCAAATCACTTAACCAGATAATGGTCCTGGTATTCTAATTTCTGGCTGATCCTGATATAATAGTTTGGCTACTACTGGTATTATGTGTATGACTGGCTGCTCCTGGCCATTGTTTCTCGTACACTCACTCACACTCTCTCTCTCTCTCTCTCTCTCTCACACACACACACCTCTCACTTACTTATGAGGTCAACCCTCCATGGCTGATTCCCACTCTCCTGATTTCCCACAGAAGCACCTGTCGCAGTCCTAGCACCTGAGTTGCATTCTGGTTCAAAAATGCCTAATCTTGCAGGTAGATTTGCCTCTCCCCAATTCAAAAAGCACATGATCTCAGCAGAAACACCTGTCTCAGTGTTATCTGATTCAGTAGATTTGCCCTGTGATTCTAAAGCATCTGCTCTCCCATGCTATCTTTCAGTGCTCATTCTCCCATGATCCTGTTGGCTAGAGAGGGGGTGGTGAAATGTCCTGGTTGTCCAAATTGGGTAATGGATGGGAACTGCTGTACTGGGGTAGACTGGAGGAGAGGTGGAACCTGCTATAGAACTGCTATTGGCTGGAAGTTGGGGGGGGGTGGAACTTGCTACTACTTCCTAATATCAAGGTGTGGAAAATGCAGACAGTTTTTTTTTAAATACTTATTCTTCAGGTTGCACCTATACAGAGAATGAGTTAAATTGTTTTGCCAGTTGTTCATGGGCCTCTCTAAAGCTGTGAGTCCTGGGTGACTTCCCATTTCTTCCTTATTATAATCTACCACTGATTAGGGCAAACACTTTCATTATCCATTATAGCATAGGTTCTAACAAGAGGAAGATCACAGCTCCTTTCCTTTCCTTTTTTTTTTTTTCTTTAAAGCTATTTTTATTTCCATCAAATTATATTTAACAACCAACCTACTTAATAAAATATGTGTGTGTGTGTGTGTGTGTGTGTGTGTGTGTGTATATATATATATACATATATATATATATATATATATATATATATATATATATATATATATATATATATATATATATATATAGCAGTTAAACAAAACAACAACAGGACGACTGTCCTGGTGCAGAGGGCTAAAGCCCTGACTGTACCCAAGATGACATGAGTTTGACTAGCAGGTTGAATACCGGTGGGAGCACAGATAAATTATACCGGTGGGGGCACAGATAAATTTCCAGCACCAAGTCCAGTAACTTCTGTTATGATGGAGTAATTGCCTGTTTTAGCTTTTGCATTGTTGGCTTCTTTGCAAGTGTCATCAACAAGCCTATAAGCTACTTGCTCATGTTTAAACCAAGTCCCAGCTACTGCACTCCCCCAGAAGAGGAGCTGTGTGTCAGCCTTCAGCTTTTCCCTCATAAAGGTTGAGACCCTACAAGTCAAATTTGAATCTCTGTTTCTCGACATGCCTAGAAGATATGATCCCAGCTCAATATTACAGTGTAACAAAGCCTGTGTGCCCCTGGAAAGTTACTGATTAAATGCTGAGGAGTATAGGAAATATTTGTTTTGCCATTTCCAGGCAGATATCCTCAATCTAAGGGACCTGCTTGAATATATTGGCACCTGATGGCAAAATCTCTTCCAAAAAACTTCAATTTGTATATTTCCCACTTTCTGCTCATTTGTAGTTTTAGAACTTTTTTGTCCATTGTCACATGTGCTGCATATGTCATTTTAGCATTTTTGCAGATTAATCCCCTGCCTTACACTTACTGCGGTGGTGGTGCTGCGGTAGCGTAGTCGCCTCACAGACGTTGCCCGTTCAATTCTCAGAGCGTCTTCTGTGTGGCGACATGCGTGAATGGGCGTTCCTTCTTTGACGGTTGTGCATTCGGCCCGGCAAGCCAGCACATAAAAATCTACTGCCAATCATTAGCGGACTGGAGTTCCACTGTGGCGACCCCTAACTGGGAAAAGCCGAAAGACGCAACAAAAAAAAAAATCCCCTGCCTTATACTTGCACAGCTCCCTTCTGGCACCCTTGTTTGACTGAATGTCATGTGTTGGTCCCCACATACAAAGTGAAATGGGTGGAAAACAGGATCATCCCTTTCAAGCCCCTTTCTGCAACTGTAATGGCAGAAATTCCAGTATTAATTTGATGTTGGCCCATGGGCTCTCATAGATTCTTTTGTATCAGCCTAACAGAATCTTCAGGCAACCCAAACTACTTCATTATAGAAAACAAAAAAAATCTCTTAACTCACTAGCTACCTTTCGGCATCCAGTGATGTGGTCATTAAAGCTTTCATTCACTTCAGTGAGCCATAATAATAATAGTAATAATAATAATAGTAATGTTGTTGTTATATTGTTGAACATTTGGTGTGCTGCCATATACCCACCCTGGTCTTTGTGGATATATTTAACAAGGCAACCCTTAATCTCTCAAGTTAGTTTTATCATAAAACATTTGTAAGGAAAATTTAATATGGAAATCGATCTGTAAGAGGCTGAAGGAATTGAATCTTATTTCTTATCTATAACTGAGGTCAGTGTTCTGACAGCTTTTCAGGATTCTTACAGCTGCCAAAAATGACTTGTACAAAAACAAACAACTCATTTAACTCATTCACTCCAATGGAGTTCAGGAAGTTTGCACTGTAACTTCCAATGGGGGGGGGGGGGGGGGGTGCCTAAGCATTTTGACAGCATCAAATTAGGTTCTCACATTTCAAACACATGTTCATATCTTTGGAATCATAGGGTTATGAAAGAAGTGTAAATGGCAATTCTTCAGCATAAACTATTTTCATATTGGTAGTATTCTTTAGGTTGTAGGTTTGAAATCAAATTTTATAAGTCACAGTAAACAGTAATTATTATGATTAAAATATTTTGTAAACAACTTACAATATCTCAGCAACCACTCAAGTTACACACATACTTGTCAGTAGCATTTTATTTATCTAGCTGAGAGCTTTCATAGAAGGCCAAGGAGTTCTCTCTGTGATACTTGGTTGGTGAGATATTTAGAAGCATCTGACAATTATATGTATATAAATTCATCATCTTCTTTCGCCCTATCCCTGTTAGGGGTTGCCACAGTGGAACAACGGTCCGAAGAATAATTGGCAGTGGAGTTTTATAGTGTCGAGTAGCCAGCCCGGCACCCAACCTTCCACAGAAGGCACACACATGCACACATTCACACCTAGGGCCAATTTAGAGTGTCCAGTCCACCTGCAACTTGTCTTTGGGATGTGGGAGGAAACTGGTGCACCTGGAAGAAACCCACGTGACCATAGGGAGGACATACAGACTCTGCACAGAAGGCACCCCAGTCAAGAATCAAAAAAAAAAAAAAAATCTCTAACTGCACTAGACAGAGGTTAAATATTAATGCAGTTGGTTTGCCATTGTGCAAGCTTTAAGATTAAATCTTTTTAACATCTTGTACATGGCTTGATTTTAGAATTATTGATTTAAATATTAACAAGTAATATTTGACATCTAGAGGCGACAGTAGGCGGTAACTGCAGATGCACCTGGAGGCATCACTCGGATGTAATGAGTTTTAATGGACACCCTTTCTGTCATAGCAAAGCAGTCCTTTGGAAGACTGTCTGTCCCTGTAGATTTCCCTTATGGTTGTTTCTAAAAGATGACTTCTAACTTTATTTTTAGTAATGTATCTCAATAGTTGGGTCTGGTCAGGGGATAGTTTGGATAGGAGATGGTCTCATCGAATAGTTTCTTAAAAAATTGTATAAATGCCTTCGACACTTCAGCATTGCTAGTGCCTATCAGTCCTATTATGAAATTTCATAACCAGCATTTTTGTGTTGTTGGCACAGTCTAAATGATAGGGCCTATTGAGAGGCAAGGGAATTTTCAAAATACCCAAGTTGCAGGTTATTTATTTATTTATTTATTTATTTTTTAACCCTTCCCTTTATCTGAAGTAGTATGATTTTCTGTTGTCCTTCCTTTGTTGAATGATTTAGACCTGGAGCTCTCAGAGATTCTGCAACCAAGCAAGCCACCCCCTTCATGGTGAGTCTGTTGCTACCATAATATTTTGGTACTTTGCATCACAGATTTACATGCTCTGTCCTCCTGGAAAGTTGTGTGGCAATCTCATGATTCCTTCCTAAACTATCCACCAATTTGATAACTGCGATTTAAAGTCTTGGATTTCACAAAAGATTGTACGAAATTACTTGTTTTTACCAAGCGGGAGGTGTTTAGTACCAGTTTCAGAATCTGGAGAACCTGATCAGAAATCCCAGTTGCAGTAGTAGGAAGTTACTTCAGCATACATAAATGCTCAGCAGATGCAATAGCTTTTGTAGTACATGTAGCTCTGTGATCTTGCTCCAATATTGAGAAAAAGACAAACTAGATAAGTGCTTCTCTAGATGACACCCGATCTTTACTCCTTAACGCCTATGGTGTGGAATGTCACACCTCTAGCAGCCTACACAAACAGCTTGCATTCTTCAGCATTTTCTGAAGAATAAACTTAAAAGTATGTTGTTGTTGTTGTGTCTTTCGGCTTTTCCCGGTTAGGGGTCGCCACAGCGGAACTCCGGTCCGCTAATGATTGGCAGTAAATGTTTATGTGTCAAGTTGCCAGCCCTGACGCACAACCTTCAACGAAGGTACGCTCATTCACGCATGCCTCCAGACAGAAGATGCTTTAGCTGAGAATTGAACGGGACAACATCTTACTGTGAGGCGACAGCGCTACCGCAGCACCACCACCGCAGTCAATAAACTTACAAGTATAGGATAGATAAATACAAATATTTTGTGAGCAGTAAAAGCTGTGAACATTTCTATTTGAGCAGTTTTATCACTGAAAGGTATTATTTACAGTGGTAGTTTATTCATAATCTTTCCATAAATGCTCTATTATATTGCACCTGAACTCGTGTTATATTTGCTACCACTAAGAAGTATTATTTACAGTGATAACAGTTTTTTTATAATCTTTCCATAAATGCTCTATTATAATGCACATGGACTTGTGTTATATTTGCTAAATCACAAATAAATTCTCATTATCTTGGCAACTATACAACCTATACACACATTGTTAGAAAGTTTTTGTTAACCAGACGTAAGCTTTCACATTACAACAGGAAATTCCTCTGAGTGCGTGTTTGTTGAGATAGTTGCAGAAATATGAAAACATATGCTTAATTGTATAATTAGCAATGTAAATGACACTGAATATCTCGCAAGATGTGCAACTTACAGTGCAAATATCAGAGAGTTTTATTCAGCAACATCTAGGGTTTCACATGACATCATACAACAGTTAATAGTTCAAAAAACAAGTGACTTACAAAGTACATATGGAAATATTTATTTTCATAACTACTGACAAACAACTAGCAATATCTTTGGTGTAGTGTGATACAAGTGGACATTGACAATGAATTTCCCAGTCTCCACTATGGCATGTCACACCATACTCCTCCGTAGCATGTAGGGGTGTAAGTTATGGAAATATGAACACAAATGTGAAAATACTAATAATAAGCGACAAATAGTGATTCATTTCTGTACTGCAACACATGCTAGATTAACAATCTTGGTGTCATTTTGTAAATGACTCCTTGTATTTTCTATTATTAGCTGGTACATTGATTTGTTATAGAAGCCAGATCCAGAAAAGGTCTGGATGCCATAAGGAGATACTATGGGTGTTGACTCAAAAGGTACAAAATGGAATTTTAGGCGTGAACGAGTTCACAGTTGTTTAGCACCCCCCTCCCTAAGCTGTGTTAAGATGGGTCTTGTGCTTAGGGCAAGGCCCAAACAGTACTGCCAGCAAATGACAGCAGTAGAATTTAAAACCACTTTGTTTTTGCCTGCTGTCTCTGCCAGTAATCTGTCACTGACTTTCTTTAATTGAAGTAAGACATGTTAAGGTCGCTATTGATGATGCTCACCAAGTGCTTAATGTCTTTAAAAGCTGGCAAAATGTTTGCTTTTTTTTTCCTCTTCTGTAACTAGTAGTACATGGAGCAGATAAAGCACCTTGCACTACAAAGAATTATGAACGAGTCTCTGATCGTAACCCTCCATGATATGTTCTCAACTTGGATACTAAGATTCACTTCTTATGAGTTGCTCTTGAGGTGATTATCGTGGCATTCATGTCTTGAAAACATAGTAACGTGGTTATGATTGGATAACTAATCAGAATCCTGTGTCGCTTCTGTAGTTTGGAAATAGACCTGCTTGGATTCTCCTGTTTTTCACAATATCTGCTAACTCCATCATTCTGTAATGAGCAACAGAGAATCGACCAGTTCTAGGAACTTTAAAAAATCTTGGATCTACTTTGTACATCTTCATTGGGCAAAATTAGCTGTCTCTAACCAGTACAATAAGTTCTTCCAAGAATTCCAAGTTTATATCCTCGCATAGATCGGAATCTTAAACACTTGGCCCAGGCGGGCATTATAGACACTTGCCAATGTCAGAGGTTCTTAGCCTAACTAAATTTCACCACCACATATCTTCAAAACCTATCTGACTTAATGACCGGTCCCAGCAATGGGTCGTTTACAGCACCGTACCCCTTTTTCTTGACCCCCTCCCAATATTCTGAGGGAAAGCCACACTTAAAACCTAGCTTTATTTTCTGATGTTTACGTTGAGTAAGTTTAGTTTCTTGCAGGCAGGTTATTTGAAAACAAATTGTGTAGTACATGCATATGCTTGTGTCCATGTGAATGGGATAGTTTACATTCCAAAATAAGGTAGCGTTGTCGCCTCACAGTAAGACGTCCTGTTCAATTCTCAGCTAGAGCGTCTTCTGTGTGGAGACATGCGTGAATGGGCGTACCTTCGTTGAAGGTAATGCGTCAGGACTGGCAACTCGGCACGTAAAAAATCTACTGCCAATCATTAGCAGACCGGAGTTCCGCTGTGGCGACCCCTAACAGGGAAAAACTGAAAGAGACAACAACAACTTCTATGATCCTGCTAAAATATCTGCACTGACCCTTATCTATGTTAACCTGCTGTGTATTTCTCTTCCCATCAGTGCTGTGCAGTGTGGGAATTCTCTCGCTCCCTCTGTCTCTCTGTTTTTCATCCTTCCGTTGTAATTCAGTTTGAACACAAAACAGGCTTTTAATTGCAATACGTGCTTTCAAGAGAATATGTAAACAAAATAGTTTTAGAGTAACTGCACAACTTATGGTGTTACTTGTGCCACATTAAACAGTCTCTGTAAATTAAATTGGGTACAAACACTATATTAAAAACCTTTCTAAAGTTTTTGAATAATCTCCTTGCCACTTTTTGCATGTCAGTGTATTTTTCTAAGTGCCAGGTTCATAGCTATAAAAGAATGGGAGCGTAAGGTGAAAGCTTGCCACAGAATGTGCAGCTTTACACCCCTCAGCTCTGTAAATATGTTAGTCTTCTTGAAAGAACCCATATATTGCCTTTGTATCAGGGCCCATAGCTGGTTCATATAGCACCCAGTGCTGGTCTTTGATATGATGCCCCCCCCCAACTCTTCTGTTGAAGAGAATAAAAAAAGTCTGTGATCTGGCTGGCAAAACTCAAGAGCCAGCCAGCAACCTTTACAGAATAGAAGGGGGGGGGGGATGAAAATAACATCTGCATTGAAATTGTAGCAAGCCAGTTGTTCCATTTGTGCCAAAAGGCTTTTTACAACTTCTACCACTCACAAAGTGCTTCAGTACTGCTGAAGAGCAGTATCAAAATTAATTTTTATACCGACATTCAGATATTGCCGGTACAGAAATGGATACTGGTACTACTGCAGCTGCACACCGATTTAATTGGTATGTTCTGATCGCACCTCCCAACATTTTGCTGTCTGGGGTGGCTGCCCTTTGCCTCATCCTAGCTGCCCTACTGTTTTGTATTGCACTTTTCTGGTTGAAGTCCTTGACTTCTAATTTTCACCCCACATGACAAGTAGTGAAATGAGTCTCTCACCTATGTGTTTTTCAAAATCTGGGGGACTTTTGTGCATGTATCAGGATCATAGGAAGTTACTAGGCTATTGGCCCTGAGGCCCTCATAAGCCTAACCAAGAGGTTAGCCCATGTTTAGACAAGTCAGCACACAAATCCCCCTGTCAAGCAGGGACACAGCTGGAATCCTAGGGGTGTATTTTCTGTTTCCCATCCAGTTATCCAGGTTGCGCTTAAAAAGGGATAATAAGTGCTGTGCTTGACATGGAAAGGGAGTCTATTCCACAGATGGGGGAGTCTCTGGGACACAAATCTGTCCCGCCAACAAGTCCTATTTATGTCACAGATCAGGTTGAGGTTGCGTGTGCAGGTTACTCAAGTGGAGCTTGACTTGCAGATATGCAGCAGTCCCATCAAGGCGGGGTCTGAGATTGCTTTGTGTGCCAGACAAAGGTCACCTCTGAGGAGTCTGCATGAAACTGAGTAGAGGGACAGGCACAGGGCTTTTAGCTTATCTGTGTAGGGTAGATGTTTAAGGTCCTGGATTCTCCTGGTGAGGAACCTGAGTGGTCTCTCCAGCTGCTGCATGTTCTTTGTGAGGTACATGCTGAAAGGGACGTTGTACTCAATAATGGGTCTTGTAAGGGAAAAATACAGGGATGTTTTTGACCTCCTTGTCTCTGAATGAGAGATACCCTTACTAATGAGGTGGGCCATAAAAAAAGCTTTTCGTACAACAGAGGCAATATGGTGGTCAAAAGTCATTTTGCTGTCAACCTGGGTATAATCCCTCTTTTTTTAAACAATTGTGTGAGCTGCTTCAGGATGGGTTGTCTTATATGCCCATTAAGGTGCATTTACTGGCCATTGCTGCTTGTCTGCCAATGGATCCCCATCTTTCTTTCTTTCTTCTCTTTTGGTGCAACGGTTCGTGAAAGAAGTATTGCATATGTGGCCCACTTGCAAGCAAATCTCTTCTGTGTGGGATCTCATCTGTGTTCTGGAAAAACTGACCTTGCCACCTTTTGAACCTGTCACGTAGGCTGATTTGGAGCTGTTAATGTGGAAACTGTTCTTCTTGCTCTGACATATTCAAGAAGAGTGCTGTAAGCTCTCATGGGGAGACAACTTTACCTTATTTTCCACAGGGATAGGGTTGTGTTGTGCACTAACCCCCAATTCAGGGGTAGAGTTGTGTTGTGCACTTACTTTACTTCAGGGATAGGGTTGTGTTGTGCATTCACTCCGCTTTCATGCCAAAAGTGGTCTTGGAATTCACTCTGTCTGCCTCCCTCCCTTTGTTCTTCCTAGAACCTGATAATGTCAAGAGAGGATACTTCAGTACTTAGATGGACACTGGCAGCTCAGGTAATACCTTGACTGAAAGAAACTTTTCAGGAAGGCTGAACAGCCTTTTATTTCCTACACTATGCAAAGAATGGCCAACCCATCTCTAAGCAAACCTTTCCACATTGGTTGTCCTCTGGTATTGTTTTTTGTTGCAATGCTCTCCATGTTTGTCAGTACCATGTTTAGGATATTTGTAACCCTAGTGGTGGTGCAGACTAGCTGTTCCAGGGCATTTGCATTGACAAAGTCCAGAAGTCTTTGAACATCCATGTTAGTGGTCATGTAAGTTTCCCAATTAATGAAGTGGTAGTTGATATCACCCATGAGTATGGTGTTGGGCTGAATGGTAAGAGATTCTAGTACATTCAGGTATGTGGTATGATTTTCTTGAGTTATGGTTGGGGACCTTTTGCTAGTAAGAATATTGTAAGGGATTTTGTCTATGGTTAGTTGGACATGGAGTAGCTCGTGTGTGTCATGTTGTTTGACCAGTCTTGAGGCATGCTTATCTTTTATATAGATTAATACACCTCCACCTTTTTTCCTTTCATGTGCAATGGGGTTGTCTGAATGTATGGGAGGCATTATAGCCTTGTACTCATGGGCTGCTTTCCCCGCTTTTAAATGTGTTTCAGTAACTGCACAGACATCCGCATTCTCCAGGGTCAGGAGTGCTTCCAGGGAGTATATTTTTTGTTGAGATTTTTTGGATGGCAATGCGTAGTGGTACATTTAGCTTATCATGAGTAGATTGTGCTGTACTAGAAAGTTTATCTGTTTGGCAAAGCCTTAAAATGGCACTATGGGGTGGATAATGATTTGGCCAATATTACAGTAATCCTAAGGTAAATACCCAAACAAAGTCCATCCAAAATTGCATAAGAAATCCACCACAATGCAGTGGGTGGTCAACTCCAGAAAGGAAGCTGAAGATGCCACAACAGTATAAAACAGCAATTTATTTAAGCTGTAAAAAATCACCAGTAGCTTTTCATCCTCTAAGGAATGGACACCATCAGAATAATACTCTGTGCCATACAATCAGTTTTATACTAAATTCCACCAATGACAGGATGAGACACAATAAACTTTTACCAGTGATTTTTAAAAGCAAATTTAAAATGAAAATTAAACACTCTAACATTAACTAAGGTGGACCCCAACGTTAACAACATTACAGTACTATATATGTTGAAAGTTTAAAATGTGTATACGAAATCTATTATATATACATACACAAATAAGTGACCATTGATTTTCTATGTTGCACTTAATATTTAAGTATATATCTGTCTATATATACACATATGTACGTATATATGAATATCCATATATATTCTAATAATATGAGCCAGCCTTATTTATTTGTCATAATTGTAGATGTATAATTTTAGAGGTTTCTGCTTTAATACTGGTGTTAAAGATACAGAATCATTTAATCCCAGAGGGCAGGTTGCATCAAGCCTCAAATGCCACACCAACTCTTTTAGTTCATTTTTTTGTTTCCAAGTACCACCTCTAGGATTGTGAGGAATTTTCTCTAAAGTGGTAAAAGAAAAGCTTTGAAGTCCAAAAGGTGTTTGGGGGGAAATGTCTGTACAGGGCGTTATTAATGTTGCATTTCTAAATGTCAAAGATATGCTTGAAAATATGTTTCTTAAATTGTTGTTCTGTTTTCCCTATGTAAAATGCACTACATGTTGAACATAATACCAAGTAAACTAAGCCCTTTATAGAACAATTTCCTGTTTCTGGATTTATTAAAGATCTCAAAGTGTTGTACAATCTAATACAACTGGTTTCTAAAATATAAAGAACACTGGAAATCCGTTCCAAGTCACAGCACGAACCATACACTGGCACAATAATAATTCTCCGAATGTCTCTTTATTGACCACAATAAAATACAGGTTATCTTACGTGAATTGGTCTTGAACCATACACTGGCACAATAATACTTCTCCGAATGTCTCTTTATTGACCACAATAAAATACAGGTTATCTTACGTGAATTGGTCTTTGAAGTTTCAAAGACCAATTAACGTAAGATAACCTGTATTTTATTGTGGTCAATAAAGAGACATTCGGAGAATTATTATTGTGCCAGTGTATGGTTCATGCTGTGACTTGGAACGGATTTCCAGTGTTCTTTATATTGTTGACTGTTCCAGTTTGGTTTTTGGTTTCCTGGTTTCTAAAATGTATTTACACTGACCACATGTTCCACACTTGGTAGTACCTCTTTTAACTTTTGTGCCCTAAACATTGTTTTTATTCATCTTGACTATATTCTTAATATTATTTGCTCTCTTGGAAATAAATGTAGGTTTTAATCCCAAGATGTTTTTCAGCCTGTTCTCATTAGTTAAAATACCCCATTGTTTAAGAATATTTTTAACAATATTGGAATCTGTGTTGTATTGCACAATTAATGCCCTACAATATAAATTTTTATCCCGCTGAAAGTTGCAATTTTTTTTTATGACATTATCTTCATTTTTTTGTCCAGTATTCCAAATGTAACTTCCAAAAAACACCTTCATTACCTGTTGCAATTAGAAATCAACCCCTATGACTGGAATTTATTTTGCACTCGATCCTTTAGAAACTTCTTGCCTAATATCCTTTACTGATTTACATGAATATTGTCTTTCAAAAAACATGTTTTCAATTTTTGTTCTCTTAGTCAAATACCTTTTTGTCTGAGACCATATGTGCCATCTCACAAATTGCCCTTTTACAAAGCTTTTCTTTTGTGAAAACGGGTGGGCACTCTTAAAATGTAAAAGAACAAAATAATAAAATCTGGAACACCACGTTGTATAAAAACATTGATTTATTGTAAAAATCCAATTGCAGTGTTAATGCTTTCAGGTCAAAACCCTTCCTCAGACATTACAATGCATAAAAACACACAGGTACATTTACCACCAATCAAATTTTAATAAACTTACCCGCCTTTTCTTTAAGGCTGGTTTAAGGGGAACAACCCCATTCAAACCAGCTCCTAATTCAATGATCCATTTGGTCTCATTGTATTCTGTTTCATTCACTAAATCACCCCCCCTTTGGATAATTTTACTACTTGCAAAACCATAAAATTAAAACAATGATTCTCATTATATTTGATATGTTGAAACAATGCATTATGTAAATTCCCATTACGTATAGCTGACATATGCTGTAAAATTCTTTCTTTAAATTTGCAGTTGGTCTTACCTACATAGAATGAACGACATGAAACACAATCAGCTAAATACACTGTATCTTTTTGACACTCTATATACCCTTTTAACGAATACTTTTTACCTGATAAAGGGTGCTAAAATATATTGTTGTTCCATATAAACTGACAACTCACTTAAAACAAAATCGGGGTGCATCAGTCAAGATGTCCCTCAGTTTATCATCTGTTAATAATACCCTCCAATTCTGTCGTATAATATCACAGACCCCTTGTATGTTGTTGCTATAACGTAAATTCACTCGAACAGGTTCTTCCCTTCTATTAGCACTGTGAATATTAGGTTGCCTTAATTCAAATATATCAGATGCCTGTGAGAAATCAAATAACTTCTTTAGCTCTATGTTCCTTGCAAACAATCTCAAATCTAATATCAATTCATTATAATTTGAATGCATACTCGGAACAAAAGACAATCCCTTGTTCAATATGTACACCTCATCATCGGACAAAACATACTTAGAAATGTTATAAACATTACAGGCATTATCTGTTGAAAACAGAAGGTGGCACTATAGATACTGTGATTTTTAGTAAAGATTGTTGGAAAAACACTTTATTAGCATATGATGGTATGCATCCTAGATTTATGTTTAAAAATATAGCAAAGGGTCAATTTTATAGAGCATCACTATTGTGCACCAAGGATGTTGATTATGTGAATGAAACCATAAAGATGCAAGATAATCTCATTAATAGGGGGTATGCACAAAGGACCATAGAGTCTGCCCTAGAACAAAGTAATATCGAGAGAAAGGGTAGGGTAAAACCCTGGTTCTCTAAGAAGAACTGTAATGTGAATATTCACGGTGGTAATAGAAGGGAAAAACCTGTTCGAGTGAATTTATGTTATAGCAACAATATACAAGGGATCTGTGATATATGACAGAATTGGATGGTATTATTAACAGATGATAAACTGGGGGACATCTTGACTGATGCACCCCAATTTTGTTTTAAGCGAGGAAAGAACTTAAAGGACCTTTTATGCAATGATAGACAACGAAATGTTAGTCAATATATAGGACGTCAGGGTACATTTCCATGCAGACGCTGTAAGGTTTGTCAGTTTATCCGGAACGACAATATATTTGAACACTCTTTAACAGGTAAAAAATATTAATTAAAAGGGTATGCAGACTGTCAAACAAAAAATATAGTGTATTGTGTTTCATGTCGTTCATTCTACATAGGTAAGACCAACTGCAAATTTAAAGAAAGAATTTTACAGCATATGTCAGCTATACGTAATGGGAGTGTACATAATGCATTGTTTCAACATATCAAATATAATGAGAATCATTGTTTTAATTTTATGGTTTTGCAAGTAGTAAAATTATCCAAAAGGGGGGGGTGATTTAGTGAATGAAACGGAATACAATGAGACCAAATGGATCATTGAATTAAGAGCTGACAGGCTTCCGGGTTTGAATGGGGTTGTTCCCCTTAAACCAGCCTTAAAGAAAAGGCGGGTAGTTTATTAAAATTTGATTGGTAGTGAATTGCTTTAAATGTACCTGTTTATTTTTATGCATTGTAATGTCTGAGGAAGGGTTTTGACCTGAAAACGCTAACATTGCTATTGGATTTTTACAATAAATCAATCTTTTTATACAGTGTGGTGTTCCACATTTTATCTTTTTGTTCTTTTGGCTTCTGGTATTGTGAGTCTGGACTTTGGTGTGGTAGGCTTACTTTTTCAAATTTAACTCTTAAAATGTAAATAACTGAAAAAATGGGTTTCCTATAAATGTGAGGAAAGCCCATTTTTACACTTAGTTAACAGGTAAATTATTTAGACCGTACTATTAATATCTACACGATGAGTACATTTCAAAAAGAGAGTACTTTGTTTAATGAAATTTATAAAGTTTGGAATTAAGTTAACCTCACCTGACCATAGGATGAAAATATCATCCAAAAGTCTCAAATATGGTTTCATATGTTTAAAAAGGGGATGTGAACACAAATTTCCTCTCCCAAGATAACATAACCAGATTCATGAAAATGGGACACATGCCACACCCATTAACACACCTTTATTTTGTTTAGAAATGTCTCCCTCAAACTAGATGTAGTTGTTGATTAGCACTATTTCCATGAGTTCCATCAATAAATATTTGTTTAGAATTTAAAATTTCAAAACTTAAGGCTTCATGAAATGGTTATAAACCAGTTTCTTGTATAATACACAAAAACAGATCAATGACGTCCACAGTTACAAACACTACTCCATTATAATAGGTTCATAGGTAGGTACTAGGCTATTGGCCCTAGGGCCTATATAAGCCTAGCCAAATGGTACCCTGGCTTTTGCCACCGAAGAAAATTGTTTTCCTGTACCCCTGTCAAGCAGAGCTACAGAGGTGATCCCTGGGGTGAATTTCCTATCTCCCATCCAATCATCAAGATTTTTCTTGAAGAGTGCTAATGAGGAGCTTTGTTTGATATACATAGGTAGTTTGTTCCAGAGTATGGGAAATCTCTGGGTCAGGAATCTATCCCTCCAGCATGTTCTGTTTATTGTGGTGACAAGGTTTAGGTCCTTAGAGCGTGTAGCTTGGAGGGATTGGGATTTCTTTACGTGGAGCATGTCCAACAGCTCTGGGTTTGACATAGCTTTGTATGTTAGGCAGAGATCGCCTCTGAGTAGGCGATATGCGATAGAGTAAAGCTGGAGTTTTTTGAGATGGTCTGCGTAGGGTATCTGTTTGAGGCCAGTAATCCTCTTTGTGAGGTATTTCTGTGGCCTTTCCAGTTGTAGATGTCTTGTGAGGTACATACCAAAAGGGGCGTTGTACTCTATAATGGGTCTAAGGGGTATTGTACTCTATAATGGGTCTAATGAGTGATGAGTAGAGGGGAACAATGACCTCTTTTTTCCTGGATGAGAAACCTTTTGTGATGAGGTGTGTCACGTAGAAAGATTTCCTGACTACTGTGGCAATGTTATTATCAAAGGAGAGACTATTGTCCACCTGTGTCTCAAGGTCTGTTATCACACTTTTGGTGTTAAGTAGACTACCACCTATGTGGTAGTTCATGGGTACAGAGTTTTTACCAAAAGGGATGACAATACACTTTTTGGCATTGAGCTTCAGGCCATGGCTTTGACACCAGGCATCTGTCTCAGTGAGGCCCTTTTGTAGGATGTCCACATCGTTAGGAGTTTTGATTATGGCTCCTAGTTTGCAGTCATCTGCGAACTTTGTTAGCCAAAGACCTTCTGTGTTAGCCTGTACTTCAGAGAAGTAGATACCAAACAGTAGAGGAACTAGGACTGAACCCTGTGGTACTCCACTTGTCACTGGTCTGAAACTGGATTTAGAGTCTGCTACTTTCACAGATTGGGTTCTGCAAGTGAGTAAGTTGGCAACCCATCGTGTGACACAGGGATTTATACCTAGTTTAGTGAGTTTGTCTATATTTCCAGAGTGGGGGATGGTGTTGAAAGCCTTGGCGAGATCTAGATAGGCTGTGTGAACCACCTTACCCTCATCTACGGCTTTGGTGACCGCTTCAAATAAGTATATCAGGTTTAGGAGACATGATCTGCCTTTTACAAACCCGAACTGGGTAGGGTCCAGAGTTTGGAGATTACCAATGTCATTGTTTATAAGTTCCATGATGATACACTCCATAGCCTTGCAGACCAGGCTCGTCAAGCTAATGGGGCGGTAGTTCCCGGGGTCTGTGGTGGCTCCCCCTTTGTGGAGTGGGATACAGACTGGATTTTAGTCTACTCAAAAAAAAAAAAAAATCCCAGAAGTCCCTAATCATATGTGTTTGCAGTTTCTGGATAGGTTTCAATATTCTGTCAACTAGTACTGCAAATGGATACGTCTTTGATCCTGCTGTTGTTTATTGTGTTACATGCTGTCATTGGTGGAATTTAGTATAAAAATGATTGCATGGCATTGAGTATTATTCTATTGAAGTCTGTTCCTTAGAGGATGAAAAGCTACTGGCGAATTTTTACAGCATAAATAAATTGTGGTTTTACACTGTTGTGGTATCTTCGGCTTCCTTTCTGGAGTTGATCGCCCATTGCCTTGTGATGGATTTCTTGCATGATTTTGTATTTTGTTGATCTGGCCAATATCCAAAAGCCTAATGGTGATGGGTACAGACCATTCCTGGCAAAGCACAGTGGTCTGTCAATCATGTTCTCCCAGGCTGACAAATATCGGACCCCCTTGGAGTGATACCAGTAGCTAAACCAATTGCTGAAGTCCATATTCTGTTGGTATTTTGGCATCATCTTTGGAGAGCATAGAATGCTACTTAATGCTAGGCTCATAACCAGCCTGAGATCTACATTCTGAGAGCTCAATCATGTCTTTCTTCATATAGTCGAGAGAGGTACATCTTGAGTCATTTATGTCCACATAGACTATGACTAAGTCATACTGCTACTTGTGATTTAGAGACCTGAGTGCTTGCATAATCTGGTTAATCCTGGCTCCTGACAGGCAACTGTGACCTTCTCCTTATTCAGCTTGGGCAGAGGGATATCAGTGTGTCACACAATAAAGTCTCCTATGACCAAAATGTTAGATTGTGTGGTGTTGCGCCTTATGGGCATAGTAGTTGAGATGCTGCATGGAGTAGTTGTATGTGTTGTGGTGGGAGTTGTCTTATTTAGTGTATGCGGAGTTGCTGAGGACAGTATCTGGGAGGCCTTTGAGATTTGGGTAAGTTAAATGTGAGCATCTCCACATATGTGGGTTTTGCCTCTGGTCTTAGTTGGTGTGGTGAATGTTGTGTATGTGTCACTCTCAACTTGTTTGATGTTTTTTGTGTCTGTGTGTGTGAGTCTTGCTTCCAGTGACATTGTGTAACTACATCTCTCACATACTGTATTCATCTGTTACAGAACTAAGTGTTTGTCAGTAAACATGCTGGCAATTGCTACATTGCCTCAGGATGCCTATGTCCCCTAAGCTGGCTGCAGAGATGACAGGAAAGTGTCTATTCATGGTTGCTTGTCCTTAATATGTGTTTTACAAGGGAGTAGAATTGCAGCCGGAGAAGGTTTGTCTGCTTTAAGTAGTGTAATCTACAGCTAACCGATGTGGCAATGCTGCTCAGAGCATAAACCAGCTGCTGCTAGAGCAGTGAGAGACTGGAAAGCTCAGAGAGGACATGTATGGGTTTGGACGCTGTGATAGTGTAATTTTCAACTTACTGAATGCAGGCGATGCTGCTCAGCACGCAAACCAGTTGCTACTTAAGCAGTGTGGGACTGTGGAAAATTAAAGAGAGTGTTCTTTTTGAGAAAAAATACAAATTCTAGGTGCTTGTGATTATACAGGGCACCACTAACCACCTTTGGGCAGCATTGTGCAAATGCGAGGTTGATATACAAACTGAAAAAAGCAACTTTTAAACTAAGTTTGCCTTCAGGCCAATAAAATAAGCTTTCCACCAGCAATTTTCATATCAGATAGTTGAAAGCCATCTCCTGCCACAAGAGTGCTGACGTTTTACCCTCTTGATGTAAAATTGACTGGTTCAGAGCCGAAATGTAAGGGGACCAAATACAATTCAGTGTTTTTTATGGAAAAACAAACTCCACCTTCAAACTGAAAAATATTTTTTTCAGTATGCCTTGGTATTCTGTACTTTAACATATTCATGAATTGTTTTGATCAACTTTATTTTAGATGTTCTTGTGTAAAAGGCATGCCACTCTTGAATAACTTATATCAAACAAAGATAACGGAAAAAGCATATAAAGAACTTCTGTCTCATTTATCTGTTGTATGAAGTATTAATATCCCTTTTTCTAAAATGTACTAGCAAGCCATGTAGTCAGTGCAGTTAAACGTTAGTCTTAACAGCAGTGCTGCTGAGCAGTCTTTTGCCTGTGTGTCATAGGTTAGTACAAGGCAATAAGTGTACAGACAACTAGAAGCTCACCTGTTAAATAATAGTCAAATGATCCCTCTTTCAAGGAGGGCAACATAAGATAGACTAGGGGAGAATTTAAGGCTGGTCTATCAAATTATATATATTTTTTTTCATGAAGGTGGCAGGAATCTCTGAGGTCTGTCAAGATGAGCAATATTTTCAAATAAGTACATGCAAAAAGAGTGTTCTATTCGGTTATGGATCTTAGGATCTAGAGATGTCTTTGGAAATTGTATCAGCCTGATAGTTATTTTTGAGCTACTGTGGAGACATGATTGGAAATGTTTTGTTAACTCAAATGAACTATATTGCATTTTTTCCGTGTATATTTGAGACCTTTGTCTTTGCACCAGTTGTTAGTGTTGTCTAATCCGTGTTGGAGCAGTTGGTTGTTAGCATAAGACTGAGTATCAACATCCATTTTACAGTATGCAAATTTGGATAACCATAGGAAAAGAGTGCTAGCTTGAAGGTCTGAGGGAGAGATGTTAAATTGGAGGGCCATGTGCTAGACTATTGGAAACTTTTTTATATCAGAAGTGGCACCTCTGACTCTGTCATTCAGCTATCAACCACACAACATATGGATTTGTTTTCAGGTGTATAGGTTTGTCAATAATGTTCTATTTGAAAAATAGTCAACGGTGTTGGCTAGGCTCAGATATTTTGTGTATGCTCCATAACATCCACTACTTCACTGATTTTTTTTCAGATAAATTGAGGAGGTTTAAAGAGATGGAACCTGCCTTTGACAAAGACAAATTGAGAAAGGGCCAGCATTAAAAGAGTTTTCTTTCTTTTTTTTTTTTTCAAATATTGTTATTAATTAAGATAAGCATACATATCACATATTCCAGGGCTTATCTGAAACAATCCTTCAATGATTTCTGATTGTGCAGCTGCATGGTAACAAGATTTATTTTGGTTTAGGTTTTGATGTTTTACCACTGATTTTCACTGTTTATTGTTAGAAATTATTAGATTTTAGAAAGGATTAGATTTTAGACAGGCAAACTCTAGCTGTCCCATGGGACATATTCAGCTATAAATTGACACAGTCTGAAGAGGGGACAATCCAGAGTTTATCTGAAACAATCCTGTGTTGATTTGTGATTTATTGATCTTTACTGCTGTGATGAGGTGCAGTTAATTGCGAGCAATAGTAACGTAAAGAAATCCTGCATTTGTTTGACTGGCAGAACTGGTATAGTAGGTCAGAGTGACGACTTTAGTATACTTCATTATGTTGCATATTGTTTGTGTAATTTTGTGTGATTTTGTCATATAATTGGATTTAATTTCTTTGAATTATGTGGTAACTGATTTGCTGAAGTACAAGTATCTCAGTGTACTTAATGCTCTGTATGTATAAAGGTAACACCTGATAACACTGGTGAGAAAGTTGGATGACTCCCCAGCATTAGTAATGAATCTATGCTTGATGATGATGATTGCACTTGTGCATTTGGCACAGCTTGGAAAACTCTTGATCTGATGTTGCCATTTTCATTCATTCCTTGAACTGTGGGTTTCGGATCTGACCACTGATCCAACTCAGACGCTTTCCAAGCTCAAGATTCGATCCTTAAGCGCCTCTTCTCCATCCAGTAATGCCTCCTTCCACCAGTATACCTCCGATCTCATTTGCCGCTCACTGAAGAGGCATCAGGATTGCATTGTTCCAGTTTCTGTATTGCTAAAGTTTCTGTACGTTGGCTTCTGCTGTTCTTTCATTGTTCTTCTTTCCTGTCCTCCCACTTCTAACTCTCTTCATATATATTTATATTAATATATTCATATTACAAAAAAACCCTCCTTTTGTAGCCAAGTAGTTTAGTGTGTTCCCGCTGGTTTCTTCTGAGTTTCCAGTCTCTCTCTATTCTCTTTCTATCCCTCCTTTCAGTCTCTTCTCTTTCCCGTATCTCTTCTGGTTTATCATGGCTGAGAAGCCGGATGAACCCTTGGGGTTTAAAAAAATGCACTTCTTGTGGGCATAACATTCCTTTGTCTGATGCCTACAGGGAGTACGTTTACTGTCTAGGCCCTGCTCATCTAGACAGCACTTGCGAAGTATGTGGTGGTTTAATTCCTCGTGCTCTTGTAGACTGCTGCAACAAGTTGGTGTTGAAGGGTTTTCTTCGCCCTTCCACTCCCCCATACCCTACACTTCAGGGGCTCAAATCCCCATGAGAAAGTCCAAGGAGGGCAGGGAACACAGAAAGCATTCCCCTGAGCGCTTCTCCATGGAGCTGCCTAGAAAGGCGCCTAAACCTTTGGATCTGAGGTTGTCAAATGTAGTGATTGTGTTCCCAGCTCCCTCAGCTCCCCGTGCACCAACTGTCTCCTTGGAGCCAGGTGTTTTGGCTCAGAGCCCTCCTTCCAAGGAGGGCACACCCAAGTCAATGTCCAGGCCACCTTCTACATTCTCCTCCATCAGGTCTACCCGTAGCTTGTCTTGAGCACAAGGTGGATAGATTGATGAGACCATTTCTCAAGGTGCATATTCAGAAGGGGTTACTGCTGGCTCCATCCCCCCCTGGATCTGGGAGCAGACATGCACATTTTCATCGCAAGGCTCCTTCTCCGATCAGACCTCATGCTTCAGAGTTGTTGGGTCCAATGGCCCTGATAACAGAGACATTAGATCCTATAGTGGTTGCCAATTCGAGTCAGGTTTCTCTGATGTGCTCTCGTCTGGCTTTGGAGCCCAGTGCATGTTGGAGCCAAAACTTAAAGTCAACCCCCCGGACCCAACATCTGACTCTGAGGCTTTTGGAGCCATCGCTTCCCCACAGAGCTTCAGAGTTTGATAGCTCGGCTCTGAATCCCCCCTCGGAGAGGAGGTTGGCAGGGGTTTGGGAGAAGTCTGCTCCCGCTTCTGCTCCAGAGGGACAACTCTCGGATCCTCGCAATCCATCTGCCTTCAAGGTGGTGGAGAGGGTCCTTGGCCATCCTAAGGGACTCCCGGTTCTCCCGCCATCCGATCCTATCCCCCCATGGAGTCTCTCCTTGAGGTTTCTCATCTTCCACTGGGAGAGTCAGTGCTGCAAAGCCCCCAACCTCTTCCCACTGTTTCTTCTGACACCTCCCTTGGAAGAAAAGGTGTAAAAGGAGACATCTGAATTCCCCTCTGGAATCTGTCACCACAGACACTGACTTTAAGAAAGGGTAAGGTTCCCCTAGATATCCACCCAACAAGGTCTCCTTTGCGTACATCCTAGAGATCCTCCACCAGAAGGGTGGATGGTCCTCCCAAAGCCCTAACCCAGAGGAGTCCATGTTCTTGGAGACCTTCGACAGTGGTCCATCCACATCCTGGGTGTCCCCCTCGGTGGACCCTCTTATTGAGTTAGTTTCCATCGGGGCATGGAAGGATCTGTACACCGAAGAGCCCATACCCAAGTGGGCTGACAAGATATTGAGTGCTCCCTTAGACAAATGCCAATGGACTAATGGATCCTGATAAATGCCATGGTTGTGGTAGCAACTGCTAAAAAGGAACTAGCTCAGGAGAGCTTTACTGTCCATCCCCCTAGCAGGGAGTCTAGGGCTTTGGACAGGTTTGGCAAGAGGGTTTACGCTTCATCCACGTTTGCTTTATGAGAGTTGAACTATTTGTCCCATTTTACCAAGAAACTCTCTGGCTTGGTCCCGGAGTCCATGTCTGAAGAGTAACGCAAGACGTTTTCATCCAGACTAGCCACTCTCCAATTGATTTCTAATTCGTCCATGAGGCTGATTGCTATGCGGCTGAAGGCACCTCTGGGGATGTCTGTTTTGGCATTTCCATGAAGCATCATGTTTGGATGTGGCTGTGTGACTTTGTGGAACCTTTCAAGGTGTCTTTTGTCAACACACCCTTTGGTTCATCTCTTTTTTGCCCGACAGTACGTGACACACACTCTTGCAGCGAGAGGGATGGGAAGACCTTGTCTACCATCGGAATTCGTTTTTTCTCTCCACGAAGATCCTTTTCCAGGAACCAGCATAAAGGGAAAAATAACTGTGAAATCTCGAGGTCCTTTATAGGATTCTTAGGGAGACTTTCCCCCAGAGGTGGGGGGGTGAACAGTTACAGTGATAAATGCCAGCCCATTGGCAGAGTGGGTCCACAGAATCAAGGGTCTTGGATTTCCTCCTTGGACAGACCCTTTCAGCACTCATAGGTTTATAGGTGTGTACTAGGCTAATAGCCCTGGAGCCTTTACAAGCCTAGCCCATAGAAGTGCCCTGACATAGTGCCGCCCGCCATTGGTTCCTAGTGCCCCTATCAAGTAGCGCCACTGGAGTGATCCTTTGGGGTGAACTTTCTATTTCCCATCCACTCATCAAGATTTCTCTTGAAGAGGGCCAGTGAGGTGCTCTGCTTGACATGTATAGGAAGTCTGTTCCAGAGCATGGGCAGTCTCTGGGCTATGAACCTGTCCCTCCAGCATGTTCTGTTGATTGTGGTAATGAAGTTGAGGTCTCTGGAGCGTGTGGTGTGGAGGGATTGGGATTTCTTTAGATGTAGCATTTCTAACAGAGCTGGGTGAGACATGGCTTTGTAAGTCCAGCAGAGATCGCCTCTCAGCAGATGATATGAGACTGAGAATAGCTGGAGTTTTTTGAGTCTGTCCGTGTAGGACATGTGTTTAAGGCCTAGGATCCTCTTTGTTGGGTACTTTTCTGGCATTTCCAGCTGTTGCATGTGTCTAGTGATGTACATGCCAAATGGGGCAGTATACTCTTGACTGGCCTAATGATGGAAGAGTAGAGAGAGATGATCTGTTTCTTCCTGGATGCAAAACCCTTGGTAATGTGCCACATAGATGGACTTTCTGACCACAGTGGCAATGTGGTGGTCGAAGGAGAGGTTGCTGTCAGCCTGTGTCCCCAGATCTCTTGTAATGACTTCAGTGTTCAGTGGGCTCCCATCGATGTGGTAGTTAAGAGTTGCTCGACTGTGCTTCTATGGAGGCAGTCAGGGGTGCTTATCCTTGCACCTAGAAGCCTGGATAGCCATCACAAATGATCAGTCGGCACAAAGGATAGTATCCAGAGGATACTCCATTCCTTTCTTAAACCCTCCCAAACAGAAAACATACCTCCCAGATGTGTGCTGCCCAGTCAGAGGAGGCAGCAGCACTAGAAATGACAAAGCTACTCCAAAAAAGAGCCATCCAGGAGGTTCCTCTCGATCAAGCTTGAACAGGTATCTACTCAAGGTTCTTTGTAGTACCAAAGAAAACAGGGAACCTAAGGCCAATTTTGGATCTAACATCCCTGACCAAATCAGTAAAAAAAAAAACCGAAATTCAGGATGGTCACGATCCTATCCATCCTACCTCTTCTGAAGATGGATGACTGGATGTGCTCAGTAGTCTCAGCATCGCCCCTAGGGTGTTCACCAAATGCATGGAAGTATTTGCAGCTCATCTCAGACTGCAGGAATTCCATGTGTTTTCTTATCTCGACAATTGGCGTCTAACCACTTCAGTCAGGCATGTACTCATTCAAGCCAGGGATTACCTGATGTCCTTCAAGGATGCATCTGCAGTCCTTACAAATGGGTTGTCCTGTCGTCAGGCAGCACTTCGGTCGGCCGGATTCCAAAGTCTGGGTCTGGCCTCGGCTGGTGTCGCACTTCACCCGATGTCATAGCGGCAGTTCTTCGGGTATAAAGGCATCAGCCGACGCCATTTTCCCCAGTCTTTCTTGCCGCATGGCGCCCGAAGCAGAAGCTGTTCGCAAGTGCCGGTCGGTCAGAACCAGAGATTACTACTACAAGTACCGAAGACTTCTAAAAAGCTAAGTACCCCGTTGGGGACTCTTTCTTGCCTCAGCCGATGTCAGAAAAAGTGAATAACTGTTTAACTTGTGGGAAACAAATACCTCATAAAGATTTCCACTCTTACTGCTTACCTTGCTTAGGCCCAGACCACGACGTAGCAGCTTGTCTAGCCTGTGCTTCTTTCAACCGGCGGACACTTAGACGCCGGTCGGAATTTGCTGAGGAGTTTTTCGGCTCCGATTTTGCTTACATTATGCCGTCGGATACTCCGACTACGCAAATTTCTAAAAAGCGCAAGGAAAAGGACCGACACTCGCGGTCCGCGGTTTCAGCCGAAACCGCGGTTAAGCCAACCGCGAGTGTCTCGGTTTCGGCTGAAACCGAGTCCACGGTTCTTCCTTTGGCTGAAAGCGTTCCTCCTACCGAGGCCTCATCCAGCATGGTGGAATCGGCTTCCGAAATACCACCCGCTCTTGCAGGTTCACAGGATTTATCTGATACTATCCCCTTGGATATTTCTACCCCTGCACGTGGAGCTGCTAGGCCACCTGCATCTATGTCGATTAAGGCCTTTGCCAGGGCTAAAGCAGCAAAATCTACCAAAACTGTGCCTGCTAAGACCCCCTCACACAGGCCTAGCTCTAGTTCACAAATGCTTAGTCTTGCAGAGGATCTCATTTCTTTGATCTGGGGATCCCAACCTCACCCAGACAGGGCCTCTCACCCACCTCCAGAGAAGAGGCCTAGAGCAGAGCCCCCTGAACCAGTTTCTACAGATAACTCCTCTGATGAATCAGATAATTCTAACCCTCCAGAGGGCCCTTTTTCTCCTTATGAGGACTCTGATGCAGAAGAGTCCATTCCTTCTGCCTCTCCACCTGAGGAATTTTCCTTTGGGGAAACCTTGCATGCTATGAGGGAACAATTTCAATGGCAGGGCCAGGATTTTTCAGACTCTAGGAAAAGGCTTAGAACCTTTCTGCATTTGCCACAGCATAGGCCTTTAGCCATTCCTCCAGTACTTACTGTTGTAGATGATGCATTTAATGATGCTTGTACTGCTCCTGATTCTCTTCCTCCGGCCCCTGCTAAGCCCGATAGATACTACAGGGTTCCGGACACACATTATCATTTGTATAAGGCCCCTCTTGCAGACCCCGAAACTATCTCCCAGGGACCCAAGGCTGTAGCAGCTACCTCTGCCAAAAACCCCCTCCCCTCTGAAAGGGAATCTAGGGCCTTAGAGAGATGGGGTAAAAAAGTTTACACTTCTGCTACTCTTTCAGCTAGAGCCTTGAACTGTCAATTCCACATGATTCAGTATCAGGAATTTATGTTAGATCAGTTAACTAAAAATCTGTCCTCTGATGAACCATTAGACAAAAAATCTGTTCAGGAAATGGTACATAACATTCAGCAGGTCAGTAATAATTCTTTAAAATGCGGCTATGATGCACTGGAGGCTTCCTTTAGATCAGCCATGACTGGCACAGTGATCAGAAGACATGCATGGTTAAAAGAGCAGTCCTTACCAGACCATGTTAAATCAAAGCTCCTAGATGCTCCCATGGATAAGCTCAATTTGTTTGGCTCCCCTGCACAGCAAGTGCTGAAGAAGGTGGAAGAGAAAGCAAAATATGTCCAGACAGTCAAGGATTTCTTGCAGGTCCAGCCTCCAAGGTTTAGCAGGAACTGGCCTTCCAAGAATTGGTCCTTTCCAGACACCTCCAGAGCTCCGAGAGGCAGAAATAGGCGCTCAAGAGGCAGGGGTCACTCCAGAGGTGCCTACAGGGGACGTCAATGGCAGGCTAACAACCAGCGAGGTACAGCCACAGATCCAGCTGCCACCACTTCCACAGGACAATCACAGTGACTTGGCTCTGGCACCGCCTACCAGGGAACAACTAGAAGCACCCTTAGGCGGGAAGCTAGTCTTATTTTCAGTAAACTGGCATTACATCACAGGAGACAAATGGATTTTACAGACAATAGACCAAGGTTACAGGTTTCACTTCCATACTCTACCAAGGAAGAGAGGAATGCCAAACCTACCTCCAAATCAGAAGACAGAAGCTCTACAACAAATAACTCACTTACTAAGGATGAGAGCTGTAGAAAGGGTACCATCTATGGAACAAGGGCAAGGATTTTACTCCAGACTCTTCCTGGTACCAAGAAAAGAAAACCAATGGAGACCTATTCTCGACCTGTCCGCTTTAAACACATACCTCATTGTTCCAAAATTCAAAATGCTGACCCTACAGCAGCTTTTTCCCATGCTGGGCAAGGAGTCTTGGCTGGTAACTCTAGATCTCAAGGAGGCATACCTGCACGTCCCCATACGACCAAATTGCAGAAGATACCTCAGATTTCTTGCAGGATCAGAGCATTATCAATTCTCAGCATTGCCCTTTGGCTTATCTACTGCGCCCAGAGTATTCACGAAATGCCTGGCATCAGTAATTGCTCATTGCAGGCTTCAGGGAATTCAAATTTACCCGTACCTGGACGACTGCCTGTTACAAGCGGACAACAAAAACAAATTAACAAAAGATTTGGAAAGGGTCATTCATCTACTACAAGCCCTGGGATACACAGTCAATATAAAAAAGTCAAGGCTGATACCATCCCAAAGGATTACCTTCTTGGGTGCAGATTTGGACACAACAAAACAAATGGCATTCCTGACAGTAGAAAACAGGAGCAACTCCTTTCTACTTCATGGCATTAACAAAGCAGAACCAGCTAACAGCAAGAAAAGTCCTGCCAGCTCTCGGTTACATGGCATCCTGCATAATATTAATTCCACATGCCAGACTACATATGAGAAAGTTACAGTGGTACCTAAGGAATTTATGGTCTCAGCACAAGCACAGCCTAGAAACCCAAATTCCAATAATTCCATGCCTGCAACAAGAATTCCAATGGTGGGCCCAGGCCTGTCAATCAAACAAGGGACTTCCCTTCCACAGCACTCAACCAAGCCAGACCATCACAACAGACGCCTCAGACCTCGGTTGGCGGGCACACATGCTGGACAAGTGCATACAAGGCTTATGGACTCAAGACCAGCTGCACCTATACATAAATCAAAAGGAAATGCTGGCAGTAAAACTGGCAATACAGGCATTCAGACCATTTCTTCAACAGGGTCAACTGCTGATAAGGACGGACAACACCACAGTTATGTGGTACATCAACAAACAGGGAGGCACACATTCATACCCTCTATGCCGGATGGCAATGGACCTCTGGAATGTGGCACTGAGCTTCAACATTCAGCTACAAGCAATTTTTGTGCCAGGAAAAGAAAATATACTAGCAGATATCCTAAGCAGAACCACCACGGATGCCCACGAATGGATGCTGCATTCGGACATCTTCAAAACCATTACAGGGAAATGGGGACTGTCAGAAATAGACTTATTTGCATCCCCACACAATCACCAACTGAAAAAATTCTGCACAAGGACGTACCACCCACTTGCTTGGAAAGTGGACTCCCTATCTTTCAGTTGGACAAACCTGACAGCATATGCATTCCCACCTCTTCCTTTGATGCACAAGGTGCTACTGAAGATCAAAGAAGACCGTCCAAGGATCATCCTGATAGCTCCAGACTGGCCAAGGCAACATTGGTACCCATTACTGAGGAGTATGTCTCGGGAACAAATATGGCCTCTGCCCTTAGTTCCCTTGCTGTTAACACAGAACAACTTCAAAACCCTGCATCCAAACCTGAAAACACTGCAGCTGACTGCCTGGAACATTGCATAAGACCAAATAACCCAGCTTTATCTCAAAGGGTTAAAGACATTATCTTGGAGGCTCGCAGACCCTCAACAAGAAAAAATTATTCAGCAAAATGGAAAAGATATCTCATTTGGAGTACTGCAAAAGGAGAGAATGTGTCACTGATAAACATAGCTAACATCCTGGAATACTTGGCAGAGCTCTTTCACAACGGCCTGTCCTATTCTTCCATTAAGATTCATGCATCAGCTATTTCAGCAGAATACAACTTGGATCCTCCAGTATTCTCACATCCTCTGCTCAGGCAGTTTCTGAGAGGGATTAAAAATGTAAAGCCACCCAGGAAGCCGCCATTGCCAGCATGGGGCTTGAACTTTGTGCTAGAAAAGTTGACACTCCCTCCTTTCGAGCCAGCAGCAACAGCAGAATTACAGTACTTATCATGGAAAACTGCTTTCCTGCTTGCAATCACTTCAGCAAGAAGGGTATCTGAGCTACAGGCATTAATGGCAGTACAGCCCTTCCTGATCTTCCATCAAGATAGTGTCCATGAGAACTAATCCTACTTTTATGCCAAAGGTGGTCTCCAGGGTATCTTCAAATCAAGCTATCCACCTACCTACATTCTTCCCCAACCCACAAAACAGGGGAGAAAGACTGCTGCATACCTTGGATGTACATAGACAATTGCGTTACTACCTGGACAGGACCAAGAGCAATAGAAAAACTGACCAGCTACTGGTAGCATATGCAACAGGAATGGAAGGAAAAGCAATTTCAAAACAGACAATCTCTAAGTGGATAGGAAATTGCATTAGATTTTGTTACTCCTACCATGGAAAGAAAACTCCAGAAAACATCAGGCCTCACTCTACAAGGGCTACAGCCACTACCACAGCTTTTACGAGGAGTGGCTACCAAAGACATTTTAGAGGCTGCTACTTGGAGCTCCGTGCATACATTTGCCAAGCATTATAATTTACCTTTATACTCCAGATCCCGAGCAGGTTTTGCCACTGCTGTTTTGCAAGGGATCTTAACTACACCATAATCTATTTCTCCTCCTCCCCCAGTTGGGCTATGGTATTCTACCCATTTGTAAGGACTGCAGATGCATCCTTGAAGGACATAGTACAGTTTTGTACCTACCATAAATGTAGATGTCCGATAGGCATGCATCTGCAGTCAGGATTACCCACCCTCCTTCCCCTCTGTGGTACTCCTAGGGTATTTGCCCATCTTGTAGCTAGCTGGGGGAATCTATTATGGTGTATTTGTTTGTATATATGTACATACATGCTTATTTTTTGTTTGCTCTCTACTATTTGGAACCATTTGCATTTATCCAAATTTAGCCTTTCTAGAGGGCACCTGGCATCTGGGGCAAGAAACACTGAGGAAAATGGCGTCGGCTGATGCCTTTATACCCGAAGAACTGCCGCTATGACGTCGGGTGAAGTGTGACACCAGCCGAGGCCAGACCCAGACTTTGGAATCCGGCCGACCGAAGGGCTGCCTGACGACAGGACAACCCATTTGTAAGGACTGCAGATGCATGCCTATCAGACATCTACATTTATGGTAGGTACAAAACTGTACTTTACATCTAGCTCCCAGTCTGAGCATAACTGTAAACACACAAAAATCGCAGCTCAGTCCTATTCAACTAATAGACTTCATTGGAGCCTGTTTGGACGCAACCAGAAATATGGCTTTCCTACCTCCAGACAGGGTATCCACTCTGAGATTTCATGTCTTTCAAATTCTACCAATCCCATCACCCCAGTGAAATTAGTTCTAAGAGCGTTAGGTTCTATGGCTGTCACAGTAACGCTACTGCCTACAGCACACTTACATATGTGAATCCTGCAGTGGACAATTCAGTTCAATGCTCATTGCAACAGCATTCTCTGACTCACCCTATAAAACTGTTGAGGGTTTGCAAAGACTGTCTTCTGTGCTGGCTCCATTCCCCAGAGGACTGTCAAGGTTGTACCTTCATCCCCCCCCCCCCGCCAAATGCCATGCTGACCACGGACGCCTCCTAGTTGGGGTGGGGAAGCATTTTCTGGGACGGATGGTCTAAGGAACACAGTCATCTCAGGAGACTAAATTGCATATCAGTGTCCTGGAGATGAGAGCAGTTCTTCTAGCGTAGCAAGCACTACACACCTTCCTTTCTCGCGGAAGCATTGCAATCCAAATGGACAATATGTCTGTGGGATGGTACATCAACAAGCAGGGGGGAGCCAGATCTTACCCACTGTCTCGAGAAGCAATGAATTTGGCAATGGGCGATCTCTACTAACCACTTTCTCTAGTCGCAACACACACTCCAGGGAAGTCCAGCATTCTACTGGATACGCTCAGCAGAATGGTACTTATGCTTCATGAGTGGTCTCTGAACCAGTCAGTGGCAAATATGATCTTCCACAATTGGGGTCAATCTTGCTGCGACCTCTTTGCCTCTTCCATCGACAACAAATGTAGCAAGTTCTTTGCCCTGATCCTCTCCAAGGACAGTCCCCGAGAGATGCTCTAGTCAAATCCTGGCCTCCCGGTCTACTCTGTGCATTTCTGCTGTTACCCTTGATTCCCAAATTCCTTCAGAAAGCTCATTGGTTGAAGGGCAAAGTAATCCTCATTGCTCCTTTTTGGTCTTGCCAGGTTTGGTTCACCTTTCTTTGGTCTCATCAACTTTGTACTCCATGGACTCTGGAACCTCTTCCATACCTGTTGCCTCACCCCTCGGGACAGACACATCTGAACCTTCAAGGCTTAAAATTGACTGCATGGTTTCTTCAGTTCCATTGATGGCTAGATATTCCAGGCTTTCATCCCCTTTCATAGAGATTCTGATATTAGTTCACAAAGCATGTACCAGGAAAATATATAACAGCAAATGGAAAATGTTCTCTATTTGGGCTCAGCATAAGCTGAAAGATTCTTTTACAGCTCCTGTTCCTGTGAATTTATATTTCCTGGCTTTTCTTTTCCAGAACGGAGCCATCTATTCCACGGTGAAGGTTCACTTGGCAGCCATTTCACACTTTCACAATGGGGAAAACCCTGCGACTCTAGCTTCTTCTGAACTCCTTCCAATCAAAGATCCAGCCCCTCCTTGGAATCTTATAATTTTACAAGCTTTGGTTCATCCTCCCTTTGAACCAGCAGCTAAAGTGGATGGATCTGAAGTTTCTCTCCTAGAAAACAGCCTTTTTGGTTGCTGTTATGTTAGTAAAAAGAGTTTCTGAGGTCCAAGCCTCGTCTGCTAAACCTCCTTATTTGATCTTTCATAAGTATAGAGTTTCCTTATGGACCAATCCATCTTTTTTTTTTATATATATATATACATAAAGTGGCCACAGAAAGCAATATCAGTATGTCCATTCATCTCCCGGTTTTCTTTGCCAATTTCCAGAATAAGGGAGAATACGCACTGCATCTTCTGGATGTTCATAGGTAATTAAGTTTTTATCTGGACAGGACAAAATCCTTCAGAAAATCTGACCAGCTGTTTATATCTTTTTCAGATGTGAGGAAAGGCACAGCAGTTACAAAACCTAAACTGTCCAGATTGGTATGAGATTGCATCTCCTTTGTTTATTCTTCAAAAGTTAATGCTCTTGCCGGGGAGTGTCAAAGCTCATTTGAATGAGATCTATGGCGACTTCTCATGACTTTTCCTCAAGAATGTTACTTGATGATATCTGTACAGCTGCCTCTTTGTCAGGGTCTCGTACCTTTTATTTCTCGTTACAAACTGTACATCATTTCCTGGAATATTGCTGCCTTTGGCTCTGTGGTGCTTCAGAATATCCTTCCATAAGGGCCACCCTAGGTTCTGTGTAGCTGGGGACTCTGTCCCACAGGTCGAGGAATGAATGAAAATGCCGTCAGATAAATAAGCTCTTACCATACCGATCAGTCTGTGTTGTCCATTTTCATTCTTCCTTGACCTCCCCACCCTCCTTCCCCCCCAGCCTCTTTTCCACGTAGACCTGATGGAGTTGGTCTCTCTCAGGAACTGTAGTTCCTAGGTTGAGCCCCTGAATTTTCTTCTTCTGTATCTGTATAGATATTTAGCTGTATATTTTTTTTAGCAAACTTGATCTGAGGTATTCTGGGGATGGGGGCATTATGGGATGGAGAGGAGGAGCTTGAAGATCAAATCTAGAGTTTGTAAAGTTCTGAGTCATATCCAAAACACACAGGTCGAGGAAGAATGAAAATAGACAACACAGATGGCACATTATGATAAGTACATATCTTCTTTTTACATATATTAATGACTGGGCTGATGAGTCAAGTAATATTAGTCAAACAGCAAATACAACACATTTAAGAAAGAAGGTGTGTATTACAGTAAGGATCACTCAACCCTTATTAAACATGCTACCTAGAGCAACTTTGGAATTCAGGATACAAGTGTTCAGCAGTCAGAGGATTCACAGCATTTAGAAGAAAAAAATGCGAAAGAAGGGAAGAAGTTCACAACAAATAAGGAAGAAAAAGAAATTGATTGTAATGGAAAGAGAATATATACTAAAAAGGATACTATTTTGGTATTTAACAAACATGCTATGGGGAATGATAACATCGTTCAACTAGAAAACATTTGGTCTACAGAAAAATACATAATCTTTCCAACAGAAGGTAGAAAAAAAAGAGGCAAATGCAGGTGAAAAGGAAGAAATCAAAATTTATTTTGGAAGGATTGAATAACATTACTGCAAGCAAAAAGAGGAGAAAGACTGAAGTTAAGAACATTGCTGAAGCTGTGGAAGTACGAAGACAGCTGGATGAGTTGTATACTTACCACTGTTTTTATGCTTATTACATTTGTATTAATAAGATGAATGGTGATGAAGATCATTCCTTTGTAACAATTGATCTGATATTTTTAATCCTCATTCATTCCTTACGCACAGGTATCGGTTCCGACCTCGGAACCGAGCCAGCCATTTTCCAGGCTCGCGTCAGCTTCAAACTCTCGAGCTAAAATCTTACCCACAATCCCCCTCTCCCTGTTACCTCAGATTTTGTGTGCCGCGTTGCCATTCGGTCATGTCAAGCTACTTCTCTTGAGCTAAGTACAGTCAATTGTTGTTTAATAGTTTTACAGATTACTTTTCTGTCAGAAAAATTCATATTTTATTGTCTCTTACTCTATTGCATCTTGTGTCTTTCGGCTTTTCCCGGTTAGGGGTCGCCACAGCGGAACTCCGGTCTGCTAATGATTGGTAGTTGATTTTTACGTGCCGAGTTACCAACTCTGATGCACAACCTTCAGCGAAGGTACGTCCATTCACGCATGTCTACACGCAGAAGACGCTCTAGCTGAGAATCAAACCGGACAGCGTCTTACTGTGAGGTGACAATGCTACCGGAACACCACCACCGCGGGTTAATTTCTTCAGGTTTTTCTGCTTCTTTCTTTCCCACTTATACCGCGAGGTATTCTCTCTTTACAATCATTGGTAATTCTTTCCTTTTTCTCTCATACTTTCGGGTACTCTCTTGTACCATTGCTGGTACCTTTTCTTTTAATTAATTTGCTGTCATGGCAGATAAGAAAGGTAGTCCGGGGTTTAAGCAGTGTTCTGATTGTGGACACAAACTGCCTATTTCTGATGCACACTCTTTGTGTGTTTATTGTTTGGGAGCTTCCCATTTGTCTGTTGACCCACCCTGTACTATTTGTGAGAATTTTTCTAATAGAATCTTGTTGGAAAGGAAAAACAAGCTGTTACTGAAGGGACTTCTAAAATCTCCCTTTTCAGAGGCTATTTCGGGGTTGGAGGTCTCAACCCCTCCTAGAGCCCATAAAACCTTGGATGTTCCTACTAAGGCTAAATCTTTGCCTTCGTCCCTGGCTGGGGACTCCCGCCAACCAAAACCTAAAAAGGCTAAACTTTCGGCTCCGGAGCTCACTCAGTCAGCTCCAGTGCTTTTGGTGCCTAGACCTTCAGCACCGAGGCCTTTGCCTCCATTAGTGATTTTGGCTCTGTCTTCTCCTGCACCCTTCTATATATCGGCACTGAGGGGCTCCTCGGTTCAGACCATTACCACTGTATCGGCACAGACCGCTCAGTCGGCGCAGACCTTGACCGTGTCAGCTCCGAGATCTTCCTTGGAACCGACACCTTTATTGTTGACTCCAGTTTTGTCGGTTCCAGCTTCGGCACCGACAACCACCGCGGCACCAATCCCTGTGTCGGTGCAGACCATGACCTCTGCATCGATGACTTCTTCGGTGTAGACAGCAGTAGTCCAGTCTCTCTCGGCACCGTTGACCTTGGTGCGGTCAGATATCTCACCGAGTCTGCCTCTTCTGTGGACAGGCCTGTTTCTCCCTCAGTCTCCGTGAGGTCCACTAGAAGCCTTTCCGAACATGATGTGTTGCGTCTTGTGGACCAAGTACTCTTGGCCAGAGGTATCCCACTCCTCAGGAACTATCCTTCCTTGGGAGGTAATCAACCATCTCCAAAGACCCCTTCTTATTCTCCTCCTTCATTGCCTTTGAAGTCCATGGATATAGCACAGTCTTCCCCTTCTGCGGTCCCCTTTATGGATCTCACTAAGGAACCGCAGTTGCCTTCGTGGCAGGATAGTTTTGCTACGACCCAGGATGTCAGTTGTGACACGCACAGTTTGCTGCTCCACAGCCATCCAGGGACTCTGGGTTGGCAGGCTGAGCCACTTAGGGGAGGGGTGACCCCTGTCCTTGACATGCACTCCTCTTCGGGTGGACCAGCCTTCCAACTGATGGATAAGGCTTTCGCTGCTGCTGGCGATACCGGACTGTCTATACCTCCGCCCTCCTCTGGTACACTGGTTTCACAAGTCGCACCTAGCGGACACCGGGTGCAAGGGCCGCAGGACATATTCCCTCAGGAATCCCCTTTTCTGCTGTCTTCTCCAGCTTCTCCTGCTGAGGAGGTACACCGGAAGAGTTCGTGTAAGAGGAAGCACATGGACTCCACAGAGGAGTCCCTCACCGAAGACACAGAGGAGTCCCTCACCGAAGACACAGATTTTGATGAGGAGGAAGGATCCCCTTGGTCACCCTCTGAGGTATCTTTTAGTGATATCCTCGAAATCCTGAAACAGAGAGGTAGCTGGCAGTCCACTAATCCGACCTCTGAGGAATCTGTGTTCCTGCAGGCCTTTCGCGCCCAGCCCCCCACCTCCTGGGTTACTCTACCTGCCGATGAACTTGTCTGGCTCATCGTGCAGTGTGCTTGGAAGGCTCCTGATACCATCAAAGCTATTCCCTGGAGGCCAGATAAGATCTTGTCCCCTCCTGCTTCGGATCCCCATTGGTCCAAAGGTCTTCCTGTGGATGCTTTGGTGGTGGCAGCCACAACAAAAAAGGATCTGGCAGAAGAAGAAAGCCAGACTGTCCATCCTCCTAACAAAGAGTCCCGGGCCCTGGATAGAATAGGGAAGCGCATCTTTGCTTCAGTGACCTTTGCTATCAGGTCCCTGAATTATATGGCACATTTTACCAGGCTTCAAACAGATCTGATTTCTGAGCTCTCTGAAACCTTGGCTGGTGAGGTCCATGACAAAGTGGCCTCTCATCTAGCCACCATTGAATCTATATCTAACTCCTTTATGCGACTGATATCTCATGCATCAGAAGGAGCAGCGGGTTCAGCTGCAGTCTTGAGACGACACGCCTGGATGCACTTGTGCAACTTCGCAGAACCCTTTAAGTCTTCCTTTCTTAATGCCCCCATTGGGGCCTCATCGTTGTTTGGGCCCAAAGTTAAAAGCACACTGGCCAGATGTGAACAGGGTGGTAAGACCCTTTCTGCCGTAGGTGTCCATTATTATTCCCCTCAATGTGCTTTCTCCCAAAACCAAAAGAGTGGGAAGATATGGTTCAAGAAATCTCAGGGTCCGTTCCGTGACACACAGGCTGAGTTCTCCCCCAGAGGCAGAGGGGGAAACCCACAGGGAAGATGCTCCTTTCGGGGCAGAGGGGGTCCACGTAACCCAGGGTTCCAGGGAATTTTTCCCTTGTCAGTCCTACCAGCGCTCCTGAAGAGCGGCCCAACTCCTTTCCTCTGGAGGTGGTTTGGAGACGTTTCTCCTTGTACCCTTCTGCCTGGCTAACCATCACCACCAATTCTTGGGTACAAAGGATTATAACCAGAGGTTATCATATCCCCTTCGATCTTTGTCCCGTCCCTTCAAAAAATCTTCCTGACCTTCCACCTAGTCAAAGGGAAGAAGCAGCACTAGAGATAGAAAAGCTAAGAAAGAGAGTCATCCAAATAGTCCCTCCGGACCAGATAGGATCCAGATTCTACTCAAGACTATTTTTGGTGCCAAAGAAAACCAGGGACTGGAGATCAATTTTCGATCTCAGTGTATTGAACAAATTTGTGAGAGTACAAAAATTCTGGATGGTCACAATACAGTCTTTCCTCTCACTTTTGGAAAAAGACGATCGGATGTGCTCTATAGATCTTCAAGATGCATACTATCACATAAAGGTGGACAGGCCATCAAGAAGATTTTGGCGCTTCCAAGTGGGAGCCAGTCACTACCAGTTCAGAGTACTGCCCTTCTGACTCTCTACAGCCCCCAGAGTGTTCACAAAGTGCATGGCAGTTGTCACAGCTCACAGTGTTTCCATACCTAGACGACTGGCTCATTTCTGCCCCACCAGACATCTACTGGAAAAAGCCCTGGCATACTCTCTCCTCACTGCTCAAAGGCTGGGCATAACCATAAACTGGCAAAAATCCAGTCTCATCCCATCTCAGTCGACAGAATTCATAGGGGTTATCTTGGACACAAAAAACTGCAGAGCCGCTATTATAGAGCACAGAATTCTAAAGATAAAGCAACAACTAATTCCAATCCTTTCAAAGGAAAAATCCACGACTCACTCGGTTCTACAGCTGTTGGGTTCCATGGCAGCCTCCATCACCATTGTTCCCCTGGCCAGGTTTCACATGAGGCTTCTACAATGGCCACTGCTCACCCAATGGTATCCCTTTCAGCATCCTCTTTCAGCCATGGTTCGAGTAACCCACAGGTGCAAACAGGATTTAAATTGGTGGATGACGCACAATCTCTCACAATGGTCTCGCCCCTTCTCCCCCCAGCAACCCAAGGCCACAGTGACCATGGACACCTCCCTGATGGGGTGGGGGGCTATGTCAGGGACAGACAGTCCAAGGCACTTGGTCCAAACTGGAGGCCCATCTGCATGTAAATGTTCTAGAGCTGCGGGTGGTGCTTCTGGCGTTGCAAGCATTCCATCCCCTGCTGCCATCTGGGAAAACTGCGATTCAATCAGACAACATGGCGGTGGTCTGGTACATCAACAAGCAAGGTGGAACCAAATCTTAGCCCCTTTGTCGAGAGGCCATGAAGATATGGCAATGGGCAATGGCTACCAACTGGTTTCTTCTAGCAACGCACATTCCCGGAAGTTCCAATGTGATAGCAGACAGACTCAGCAGGTGCATTCTTTAACCTCACGAGAGATCCCTAAATCCCTTGATAGCGGTGGAGATCTTCCACCACTGGGGCCATCCTTGCTGCGACCTCTTTGCATCCCCGACCAACTACAAATGCAGCAACTACTTCACCCTGATTCCCCCTCCGGGACAGTCACCCAGGGACGCTCTAGTCCACGATTGGCCCTCTGGTCTTTACGCATTTCCACCCTTTCCCCTTATTCCCCAGTTTCTGAAGAAAGCCTGTCTGTTGAAGAGCAAGGTGTTCCTCACAGCACCATATTGGCCTTGACAGATTTGGTTCCCCTTCCTTTGGCCTCACCTACTAGATCGACCATGGATTCTCCATCCAACCCCGGAGTTGATCTCACATCCACAGAACCTGATTCATCCCAACTTGAACAGCCTGAAGCTCATGGCTTGACTACTCCCGTTCCCTTGATTGCCAGGCAGAATGATCTTTCTTTACCAGTACATGATATTCTCATTGCTTCTCATAAGTCTTCCACTAGAATTACTTATCTGAGCAAATGGAAAAGATTTACCTGTTGGCTGAAAGATAAACAAGTAGACCCCTTTTCAGCACCAGTGTCGATAATACTAGACTATCTGGCCGACCTTTTTCAATCCGGTCTGTCGACCTCTACCATTAGAGTTCATTTGGCTGCAATTTCTAATTTTCTTGAGGGTGTCCAAGATTCCTGTCATGTCCCATAAATTGTGCAAGGCCTTCATAAAAGGTGTGAATCATCTGAAGCCACCTTTTAGAGAACCTATTCAACCATGGGATTTATCATTAGTTCTACAAGCTCTGACAATGTCACCTTTCGAACCAGCCTCTTCTTGCGACCTCAAGTATTTGTCATGGAAAACCATGTTTTTGGTCGCCATTACTTCTGCCAGACATATTTCTGAGCTTCAAGCTTTATGTATCAAGAGTCCATACTTGATTTTTCATAGAGATAGAGTGTCTCTGAGAACTAATCCGCCATTTCTGCCTAAAGTGATCTCTGAAATGTCCATTAATTAAGCCATTGAATTGCCAGTTTTCTTTCCCAATCATTCAAACAGGGGATAGTATTGCCTACATACCCTAGATATCCACAGACAAATCCGTTTTTACTTAAACAGGACTAAACTTTTTCATAAATCTGACCAGTTATTTTTGTCCTTTTCTGGACTTCGATTAGAATCTGCTGTTGCTAAGGTCACATTAACTAGATGGTTGAAGGATTGTGTGGCCTTCATTTATACACAATGTAATATCTTGTTGCCTACTACCATGAAAGCTCATTCGACAAGGTCGGTGGCAACTTCTTTTGCCTTCCATGCCAGAGCTTCTTTACATGACATCTGTGCAGCTGCAACTTGGGCTGTGCCTCATACCTTCATCAATCATTACAAATTGGATTTGGCCTCCAGGGGAAGAGCATCTTTCGGTTCTATGGTGCTCAGGAATGTCCTTCCATGAGAGCCTCCCAGGAATAGAGGTAGCTGGGGACTCTGTCCCATGCGTAAGGAATGAACGAGGATTAACAATATCAGATAAGTTATGTCTTACCATAACGTTCCATCTGTATTGTTGATCCTCGTTCAGTCATTACGACCCTCCCTTCTTCTCCCTCCTGTGGTTTCTAGTTGATCTCACCATCCGGTTTTCTTAGGTTATTTGACCAGAGGTAGCCTCTACCTTCTTTGACGTGCAAACTCAATTTAAGGTAACAGGGAGAGGGGGATTGTGGGTAAGAGTTTAGCTCGAGAGTTTGAAGCTGACGCAAGCTTGGAAAATGGCCGGCTCTGTTCTGAGTTCGGAACAGATACCCATGCGCAATGACTGAACGAGGATCAACAATACAGATGGAACATTATGGTAAGACATAACTTCTTTTTTGAGCAGATATTACTGAATTTGAGCAGATATTACTGAATTAGAAGTTGTAGATTTTTCCGATCAAATCTAATTTGCAAGGATTCTCCGAGTGTTAGTAGGGAGCTTATAACCCTCTTAGCTTAGCTTGTGCACCTACATTGTGTAACTGTGACAATAATAGTAATAATAATAAAATAAAAAAAAAACTGGAACATATAACGATTGTTTAAGTATATAGACTACCAAAGTCAAGTGCTAATGATGTAGCGGAATTCATACTTTACTTGCATGAAACATGGGAGGGAAAAGTAACAGTGGCTGGGGACTTGAATTTGCCAAACGCAGACTGTTTTAATATTGATTTAACAACATTAATAAGGAAATTATTTACAATGTATGTCCAACAATAAGTGTATCAGACTGTAAAAAAAAAAATAAAATAAATCTAGGAAATGGAATATACAAGATATTGTTTGTGTTCCTAAGGAATGACATTTATATCGTCACGTTTTACCACTGATGTGCAGCGATCGTGGGCTTATAAAGGTTACATTGCTGTTAGAAAATTCTAACAAACTGAAATGTAAGCCAGTTCACAGAAGGTTAATTGCAGACAATATGGAAGAAAAACAGTCACTATGGACAGCTAATTGGAGTGATGTGCTTAGTGGAAAACTGTAGAAGGAAAGTGGCAAGTTTTAAAAGAGAAATAGTTTGAATGCAAAAAAAAAACAAAAGAATGTTTAATATCAGGATCTAGGAATTCAAGGTCAGGAGGGTACATTTCCATAAGCACAAGATACTTGATTAAGGTAAGAGACAAAAACTTTAAGAAATGAAAGATGGGTAGAAGTGTAACTTTGAAAATTGAAATAAACAAGCTCGACAGACAAATTGAATGTAGTATGAGACAAGATCAAGAATGCATTTTGAAGAAAATGTATATAAAGATATTGAGAATAATGGAAAACCATTTTATAGATAAGATATGGTGGGAGTAAAGACATACAAATTGATAAACTGTGTGTAGATTATAAAATGTATTCTCAGCCACAATATATTATAGATTTATGCAATGCAGTTTGGCTCCACCATAAGGGTGATAAATTATTCTAGTAAAATGTAGATAACTTCAGATACTGGAATTAAATTATATTATATTGATAAAGAACTATACAAACTAGACCCAACCAGAGCTCAGGGTGGAGAAGGAGGTAGTAATAATGACCTGAGAACATTTTGCCATGGCATTATATTTTTTTCACTAGGTCATTTTAAATATTGGGAGATTCCTCATGATTGGAGGCATGAAACATATCTTTAAAGGGAAGTGGACTAGGACAAACCCTGAGTCATACAGAACCTTAAGTTTATTTTCAAGTTTTGGACGGATAATGGAAAAGGTTATTTTGGATAAATTATTGTCAGAACTGGAAAGTTTGTAACCAGAAACCAGGTATCAGCATACATATGTTGAAAATAAATGTATAACCACCTGTAACATGATAGTGTGTAGCAATCTAATAAAAGCTATAAGTGAAAAATTGGGCTGTGATGTACTTCATATAGACATAACTTCAACATTTGATAGGGTATTATTTAAAACACTGATAAATAATTTGGATCATCTAGGTATTGATGTAATCTCGATAAGATGTATAGCTGCATGGCATGCAAATAGGACGTGGCAAGTATCTACAGCAATTAGATGGGTGAAATTCTAGGTTACACTCTCGGGGCCTCACAGAGCTCTGTCCTAGACTTGTTTAGTTTGTATCTTTTGGATCTGTAATTTTCATCTGAGGTGTTCTACAGTCTAAATGCAGATGACTTGAAAATGGGTAAACCGATTACAAGTGTTACAGTTAGGGAATGTTTGCATGTAAACTTGACTAAATTTACCATTTGGGCACAGGAGAGTAATATGCTGATAAATACATCAAAAACGTAAGCATATGAGATTTGGGAGATGTAGATTAAAAGGTGTAAGCCGCTGTGGTGCAGCGGTAGTGTTGTCGCCTCACAGCAAGAGGTTCTTCCGTTCGATTCTCAGCTGGAGCGCCTTCTGTGTGGAGTCTACATGTCCTCCCTGCTGTCGAGTGGCGTTCAAAAGACATGCGTAAATGGGCGTGCCTTCGTTGAAGGTTGGGCATCGGGTTGGCACCTCGGCACCATAAAACATCTACTGCCAGTCATTAGCGGACCGGAGTTCTGCTGTGGCAATCTCTAACCAGGAAAAGCCGAAAGAAGAAGATGATTAAAAGGTAAATATTTAATACAGTGACAGCTGATTGAAACTGTAGATTTCATTTAACGACTGGGGTGTATCAGTAGATCCAGTGTTTAATTTTTCTGCTTATATCAAAATATTGCATAATGATAGTTATAGAACTATAGGTTGTATAAAAAGATTTATAAAGTCTAGGAAATCAGAAATTATCCTTGCTGGTTACATTAGAATCAAACTTGAGTATGGATTAACAGTATGGATACCTTGTAAGAATTATCCTTGCTGGTTCCATTAGACTCAAACTTGAGTATGGATTAACAGTATGGATACCTTATAAGAAAACAAGCATGAGTACATTGGAAAGAGTACAGCAGAAATGTACCAAGAGTGTCTATAACTGTTAATAGTTATTATGAAAAACGAAAATAAAAGTATTGTTAAAAAAAGATTATTTTTTAAAAGAAAGCTTTTTTTTTGTCTCTCTCTAAAAAGTAAAAAAGTAAGGAAGAAGAGTGAAAACTTTGCAAAAATTGTCACCCGGTGGATAGCCAACTGGCTCTTAGACAGGACCCTGGAAGTTAGAATTGGGGAGCCCACCTCTACAAAGAGGCCAGTCACAAGTGGAGTCCCTCGGGGATCAGT
The DNA here is from genome assembly GCF_019279795.1 of Protopterus annectens. Lineage (NCBI taxonomy): Eukaryota > Metazoa > Chordata > Ceratodontiformes > Protopteridae > Protopterus > Protopterus annectens. The sequence continues at coordinate 316,681,277 of NC_056750.1, read as the reverse complement.
GCTTGGACTGCTGCTTTTTGGCATTTACTTCTCTGAAGTCGAGGCAAATGTCAGTGGTCTCTGGCTGATGAAATATGAAGATGATTGCAAATTAGGAAACGTCATTGAATCCCACACCGACACAAGTGTTCTCCAGGAAGGCTGACGCAGACAAGCAACTGGTGTTAGAGCCATGGACTAAAACTAAATGCCAAGAAATGCATAATAGTATGCTTAGGGAAGCCATCCACCCCTGGTAGCTATCATGTTGACAACGCACCCCTTAGAACTGGTCCAGTAGTTAGGGACACACACAGACAGTAATCTAGCCTTTGACCATAACGTGTTTGCAGTAGTGGGAAAATCATTCTGTGTTGCGCAACATATAAACAAAGGTGTGACATCTAGTTCCAAGGAAGTCAGTTGTCCACTGTATTCTTCATTCATCCAACCTATCATTGAGTATAGTACCCCCTTTGGTATGTACCTAACCAGGCATGTCCAACAATTGAAATGCCCACAGAGGTTCCTCACTAAAAGAAGGCATGGTGTAAGTAAAACATCCTATACAGACCATCTCAAGGCCCTATTCTGTCTCCTACAGGCTCTTGAGGGGAGATCTACGCCTGACATACAGGGAATTGTCAGACCCACTCTGATGGACCTCCCACATATCCACTAAACAAGCAGCACCAGAATTTCCCATTCTAAAGACTTAAACCTTGCCTGAGATATAAATAGGACCCGCTGGAAAGACCGGTATGCATCTCAGACCCAGTCTCTGAAAGAGGCTCCCCATCCATGAGAAGCAGGGTCCATCCCTAACACAAATCAACTGTAACTTGGACAATTGGATGGGGAACAGGAAATTCATCCCTGGCTTGACACCTGTCTCTCTAATTGACAAAGGCAGCCTGTAAATGATTCCTCTCCCAGGCCCCTGCTTGTAAATGCTTTATCTCCCAATTCCTGCTTACACTTATGAAGGGTACCAGAACTTGTTAGAGATTAGGGATACTTGGCTGGGCATAAAAAGGCCCTTGTGGTCATTAGCGTAGTAAACACCTTTAAACCTATAGTCTTGGTACTTCTATATATTATGCGCACAAGCCCTCAAAGTTTTTCTTCAAAAAGTTTCACACGCATCTTTTCATATCTTACAAACTGAACAACCTTGGCATGTATTGGCATTCTGACGTATTTAGCGCACAGCACTGTTTCATTTAATACCAAGTGATGTGATATGTACAGGAAGGAGGAGATTCACAGACACAAGAAGCATGGTAATACTGTGTGCGAAATATTGTGGTATGCATGGGATGCAGATGACTGCATAATGTTATGAAGGTAAGGGCCTACTTGAAAAATAAACATCATTGCATGTGCAGGTGATGACCGGAACCATGGTGGAGTGATCTAGCTTGCACTGTGCTTCACAATGTTTATTCATTCTGAACACCAGGGTTCATAGGTATATAAGAGGTAGTCTTAGTAATATGATAATGACAACAGAAGCTGTAGAGCACTGTCTGCTTTTGCTTGACTGAATTATTTATGTATTTGCTGGCAAAAGTTTGTTTTCTGATCTGTGCTGAAAGTTTTTTCTCCTAGCCTATTGCTGTTGTGTTTTTAAAGTTGGAGGCTTTTGCAGTTGCCCTCCAATACTGTAAATTTGATCTGGGACACTCCCAATCTTATCTCTTTAGCTCATTCTACCTAATACAGAGATCATTTGGGAAGGCCAAACCCCTTAGTCCCTTAACCTTGAATTATCTTCTGTTCCTGCTCTTTCCCTTTTTATTTTATGTACAACAACAAAAAAAAAAAAAAAAGAGAGAAACACTTTATTCAGCTGCTTATATTTTTCTAATTTGTGTTTCTTTCTACTACTCAGTTACTTCATCTTGCTTTGCTTTTTCCTGCTACTTGCTGCCTGTTCTCTAAAGTGTTCAACTGCATCTTTTCTATTGCATTTATTACTGCTTGTTTATAGCCTGTCTAAATTGTTTAAGTGTTGTTAAGTGTTGCTCTAAGCTCTTAGTTTTGGTTTAAGCACTTGGGCTTTAGGCTCACCCCTTAGCTCTCCCTGGCCTTTCTCCCTAAGATTCTGACAAATATGGATGGACAATTTCCTACAGTTTCTCCTGCCAGTCTGGTTGATATGGGCATCCTGAGACAGTGTAGCAACTGCCTCATGTACACGGACAACCATCTACTACTATCACCTTTGAACACAATTTGTAAGAGATGCAATTATATTAGGAACCTAGAGTCCAAGATCTCTCCCTCTCAAGCCAGTATATCTGGCAATGAAAAGGTTGTTAACACAATCACTGCACCTGAAACACCACCCACACCTACATATGCAGAGGTCCTCCACATAAAAAAAACCCAAACAAAGGAGACCTCAGAGGCAAAAACACACACAATCTTCACAGCCCTCCATACCACTCGTAGTCCACACACCTGTGCTTCACAGCCACTAAGGCTTCACCATAAACCCAACATATTAGTCATAGGAGACTACATTGTGAGACACCCGGATGTGCCTCTCACCAAGCTAGATAAGGAGAAAGTCACGGTTAGTTGTTGGTGCCAGAATCCACCATATCACATACGCACTCAAATCTCTCAATAACAGGTACTCTTATGACTCTGTCATAGTCCATGTTGGCATCAATGACTTGAGGCGTACCTCTCTGGACTATATGAAGAGAGACATGATTGAGCTCGCTGATTGTGTGTCCCAGGCAGGTATATCCCTAGCCAGCCTTAAGCAGCATTCTGCAGTCACCCAGAATGATGCCTCAATACAAACAGAAAATGATTGACTAACAATTGGCTTAGTTTCTGGTGTCATTCCAGGGGGATCCAGTACCTGACAGCCTGGGAAGATATGATCGACAGACCAAGATGCTATGGCAGAGATGGCCTGCATCTGTCTCACCTAGGCTTCAGGCTTCTGGCAAAGGCTGTTGCCTCCATTATAGTGCCTTTTTTTTAGAAAAAGTGATGAGGTTAAAACTACCAACGTAAAAATTTCAACAAAACACAAATTAAAGGTCATGCTGCTAAACGCTAGAAGTCTAAACATGAAACTGCACTCTTTGCAAGCATTCCTAACCCTGGAAAACGCTGACATCTGTACAGTCACAGAAACCTGGTTCAAAGCTGTGGAGAGCACCCCAGCCTTACCTGGTTACTCATCCTATCATACATTCAGACCCCAAACTGTGGGCAGTAAAGCCAAATGAGGTGGAGTTTAAATATACATTAAAGACATGCACACCTCCAGGCTGGTCAAACAGTATGAAGTACAGGAGACAGTCCAGGTGCAGTTAACCATTGACAAGACCTGTATTCAAATCATAGCTAGCTACTGGCCCCCAAATCTGACTCGAGATGCCCAGTCCACGTATTTGGACCTGTTCGAATCTATAAAGATTCAACCCTTTACCCTGATCCTGGATGACTTTAACTTCCCAAACATAGATTGGAAGAAATACTCATGCCAGAACACAAATGGCCAGAGATTCCTTGATTTTTGTCAATGCAAATGCTTTGGAACAGCTAGTTGATACCCTCACAAGAGGTGATAATATCTTGATATTAACCAATATGAATAACCGCTGCAGCATCCCTATAGTATCATCCTCCCTGGTGAGATCTGACCACAGAGTGGTCACTTTCAAAGTCACCATCTCCCCCAACCCCCTCTAGATAGCATCAGACATAATAACTTCTCCAAAGTTGATTGCAGCCTCCTGAGGGATGGTATAAACAGCTTCACAGCCCCTCCCTCTCTGTAGAAACTGACACCAATATCCAAAACTACACCAAAGCACTATACGAGCATTTATATAGATGCATGGAATCAGGAATACCCAACAGAACTAAATCATCCTCCCCAAGGAAGAGTAAACCTGTCTGGTGGACATTTACAATAAATAAACTCTATAACAAAAGGAAAATATTGCTGTCCAAGACCAAGAAGGAGCAGGTGCCCAATTGGAAGCAATATCTCCTTAGCCTGAACAAGCAAATAAGAGCACTAGTGAAATCCTCCAAACCAAACTTCGAGTCCAAATTGGCTACATCTACTAGAGTCAATCATAAGGCCTTCTTCACATATGTCTGTCTGCAGCCTTCAAAGGAAGCACCCAGATCTGTTCAGAACTGGTGGCCAAGGCCACCACATATAGAAATGTTGTAGATATAGCAGACTTACTGGCTGACAGATTCAGTGAAAACGTTACCCCTTTGTCCTCCCCATTAGTAAATGAGGACATCCCCAGTACCTGCCCCCTTCCCCTTATATCTAGGGAACAGGTCATCACTGCTCTCTCAAAGCAAAAAATATAGCCTCCATGGGACCAGATAACATCCCTGGGTGTATCCTACATGAACTCCGTCAGGAACTTGTAGCACCATTAGGCACCCTATTCAACCAAAGCCTGAGTACTGGCTTCCTCCAAACTAAGTGAAGGACAGCCACTGTCATCCCTTTACACAAAGGTGGAGCATCCACCAATCCAGGAAATTACGGACCCATTAGCCTAACCTGCCGGATCTGCAAGGCCATGGAACGGAGCTTATTTTTTATTTTTTTTTTTGGGGGGGGAGGAGTATGGGCTTTTTGTGATAAAATTATATTGCTTATGAAAATTTTTTAAATATTTCTGTGGATTTAAGGATTGTGAACTGTTTTAAATGGCATAAAATGTTTTTAATTCTTGTGTGCATTTCTTGACAACTGTCCTGTTATTTTTTCTGTCTTGGTCAAATGTGTCATTTTTGACAGAGCTCTCTGTATTTATTTTACTTTTAATCTTACAAAAAAGGGGACTGTGTGCATGCTGCTTGTGAACACTTGTGTGACAGCTTGCCTTCCAAATGAGTTGTTCCAACTCTGCTTACCAACATTTAGACCTCTTCCTCGGCTGCCACAAGAACACTTACTCTGGTCCTTCTGGCTCTTCTCCCACTGTGTGTATGTATATATATATATATATATATATATATATATATATATATATATAAAAATTAGTATATAGCCCTTGCCACCACTGCAGGCTCTGATAGTATAGCCCTTGCCACCACTGCAGGCTCTGATAGTGCCTCAGCCATTGGTGAGTGAACCTATAGTGGCCAACTGATGTTCCTCAGATCACTCAATTGTTTCTCCAGGTTTCTGTGATGTAGTCCTTTTAGCCATCATGGACCACATACCAGACACTTTCTCTTCAGCAGTTCCTGCGTCCTATACAGGGATGGGAGAACCATCTTCTTGGGTAAGGGGTGACGTTTTGGGAGATGCTTCTCAGGATAATGAGGAAAAAGACCTCTTGACAGGGCTGAACTGCTATCTCAGAGTCTGCCCTCTGCTATTGAGCTACATGCCAAGAAACAACAGAAGGTTAGTCCTTGTTCTTCTGAAGCCATGGTGTCTGTTAGAAAAGATGATTTTCATACCTTAGGTAGGCAGTTACAGGCTGTTAATCCTGGTGCTTAGAGATCCTTACCTGGGGGCAATGTTACTAAAAAAAAAAAAAAAAAAAAAAAAAAAAAATCCCAAGGAAAGTCTCTGACATAGGCAGAGGCGGGGCTTCTCCTGTAGATTCCCAACCCATTACTCTGATTATGAGGAAACTTGGTCCTTTTCACCTCCTTTAGAGGAATTTTATTCCTCTATTTCCAGGATGAAGGTATTTTTGTGGGAACAGATAGATGTTCCCCTTGAACGGAGGAGATACTGTGATATGTTACAAGTGAATATACCTCATTCTACTCCCATCCATCCAGTTTTTCCAGCAGTGGAGGTTGTGTTTAATGCTGCATGTAATAATCCTTTCAACCTTTAGTCCCCCAAAAGGCAGATAGACTGTTTAAAGTACCTCAAACTAACAGTGCTTTGTTTTCTCATCTTAGATCAGATCTGGCTTTTGTATCTACCTTTTCACCAGCTGGGAACAGACTCTTAGTACCATCCCTTCCTCAGTGCACAAAGAAGCAAGGTGTCTGACAGATATGGTAAGAGAATTTCCTTTTCTTCCATTTTATTTTATAAAATTCTTAATTAGTAGGCACATGTGGAAGTTTGTGTTTTGTGCAATTTGAGGAAGTACACTACCTCACTTCCTTCAGAAGATGGTTCCTTTCTGAATCCTATTGTTTCTAATTTTTGTCAAGTCCCTAAACATGTTTAATGACAGTGCATGATTGTGCTGATACTGTATCAGGGGCCACTGATACTCTTTCATTTTGAGGAGATATACCTGGGTATATAACTAAAAGTTTGTTGATGAGGTAAAGTCTGACATTTTGAATTCTGCTTTAGATGGGGAGGGTTTGTTTGGCACTTCTGCTACTCAGGCCCAAAAACAATTTGATGAAAGCAAGAAGTTAATTCAGGGAATGTTGAAGATATTTCGTGCCCCCCTTTACAAATCACCCAAATCCTTTTTTCCCTTTAAAAGTCCAAAGCAAGAAATTCCTGCAATTTCAAGGCAAATGGGGAGTACAAGAGAAGACTGAAGGGGAACCGTAAGAAAAAAGGACCTATACATTCCCCTTTGGCAACAGATTGTTTGATCTAAAAATGGATTGGGAGGCCTACAGTTGGCACTAGATATAAATAACTACTTTGAGGGGAATATCTTCCCATCCTCTGAACCAGAGTGCCCCCCCCCCCCCAGGTTCTGCATCACCTTCTTTCCAAGGAGTTGTATGATCAGTGCTTTTAGTTCAAGGAAACAAAGAATTGTATTCCATAATGTTTTTGGTACCAACGAAAGAGCTTTCTTGGAGAACAGTTCTAGATATTTTCTTTCTCTGTGTATTCGTGAAGTACCAAAATTCAAAATGCTGGCCCTTCAAAATGTGACGTCTCATTCCTCCTCTTTCAAGTGTCACTGTAACATTAGACCTAAAGGATGCTTATCACATTCTTATAGCCACAGGCTTCAAGAAATTTCTTAGATTCTCTGTATGTGGTTCACATTATCAGTTCTCTGTATTACTCTTTGGGTTACCCACAGCTCCAAGGGTGTTTACAGTGTCTAGCTCCTGGAATAACTCATTTCAGACTGCAGAGCATTCACGTATTTCCTTATTTAGACAATTTATCTTTATATAGAGTCTTTTCCAAGAAAACCAAGAGCCCTTAACATGGGATCTGATGTTGTCTTTTCCATCTGCTCAACTTATGGGTTTCTGATCTGACTATGGCCACTTCGAAGCTTTGGATCCAGTACTCAGGCTGCTCCCCTTTCCCATAATCATTGTATAAGGAGAGAACTACCTCAGATCTCATTTGCCTCCATAAGCTATTGATGGATCTTTGGTTGCTTAGGAAAACATTATAAATAGAGTTCAAAAGAAAAGTAATGCTTCAGTTGGGTTGACTTCTTTTTTCTGCCAGAGATCCTACCCTTTTCTTTTAGCACTTTGTTCATATTTCTCTCCTCCCCCTTTTTTTTTGCTTCTCCTTTTTCTTGTCTCTTGTTCCTGATGCAGGACTCTGCATCCAAAAAAAAAAAAAAAAATCTTCTTTACTTAGTTTAGTTTTTAACAAAAAAGGTATTTTTGTTTGTGATTTTACATTTTACCTTTTATTTTCTTTTTTAGGATGTCAGAAAAGCTTTCGGGTTTAAAGAAATGATCTGATGCTAATCTTCTTTCCATTCATCACTGATGGGTTCAGTTCTGAGCCCTCGGAACCGAGATGGCCTGTTACCAAGCTCGTGCCAGCCAAAAAACTCTCGAGCTAAGCTTTTACCCACAATTCCCGTATCCCTTTTACCATAGATCTCGTTTGCCTCGTAGCCGTAAAGCCGCATTTCAGCCAAGCTCTCAGCTAAGTGGAAAGGTTTTTGATATTTTGTGACAAAATGGTTTGATTCTCTTATCGTTAGTGATTTATTTCATTGATCTTCTCTTTGATAGTTAGATTTACCGATTTTTCTCTTTCCTTCTTTCCTTTTGGTAATCTTTTAAGTACCATTGGTGGTACGGCCCTCTCTCTTTACTCTTGTGTTATTCCTTGAATACCATAGCTGATATTCCTTCCTTTTCTATCTAATTGTGTGTTTTTGCTCTTGGGATAGATACTGTGTGTTTTTGTTAGTTTTAGACTAAACTAAATAGGATTTGAGATTGTATTTGAGGACTTTGATTGCTGTTAACTTGTCATGATGTCTGACAAGAAGGGTACTTCAGATTTCAAGCACTGTACTTCGTGTAATGCTAAACCTCCTAACAGTGACTCTCACGCTGATCATGTTTATTGCTCAGGGGTGCCCCATCTTTTGGTGCAGCCTCCCTGTGTAATTTGCCAGAGTTTTAGCCAGCGCACTCTGAATGAGTGCAAGAATAAGTTGATTTTAAAGGGTCTGCTTAAATCGCCCTTTTCAAAGGCCCTTTCTGTGACGGAGGTCTCACCCTCTTCTAGGAAAGATAAAAAAGGTCCCATTCAGTTCCCTCTTCAACCTCTGGTGACCAGGGCATTTCTGTCCAACCTAAGCAACAAAATCTTTCTTCGGAACATAAGTCTGCCTTGTTGACTCTTGACATTTTCTGCTCCAGGCACTACGACTGTTACTTTATTAGTGCCAGCTTCGGCACAGATACTGTCTTCGGCACCGACCATAAACCAGCTTAATACGACTTCAGCACCGGGTGCAACTTTGGCACAGTGCACGCCTTTGATGCCTAGCTCTGCAATGATGACTCAACCTCCCATTTCGGCTCTGGGTGCCCCTTCACCACCGAGCTCTATTATGGCTCCGACTACAATAGATTTGACTCCACTACTCCTGGTCTCCAAACTTGAGAGACTTTGGTGCCAGTAGACCCTGCACCATGGACCCGATACTCTCCGTCTACAGACCCGTTCCTAGGCCAAGTGTATAGCCCATTCCTAGATCGATCAGACTTCCCATTGGGAGTATCTTCTAGATCCACCAGGACCCTTTCAGAACTCTATGTGGTGCATCTTGTGGACCAGCTGCTGGCAGCCAGGGAGATACCCATGCCTTCAAAGACCCATCCCCCTACTGGACTTGGATTGATCTCTCCAAGGACTCCATCCTGTTCTCCTCCTTTGACTGCCTCGGTTCCAAGGCCTCCTGCTCCAATGTCTCTCTTGGTACACCCTGTCTCGGCACCAGTAGTGGACCTCACATTGATTCTGGGACCGTCCCTTTGGTTCTTGGTTCCTATTGAACCAGTACTTCCTTAACCCCGTGATTGGGCTGCGGGCTCTTCGGTTGGTGGCACGGTTCTGAGTGTTTCTTCAGTTGGGAGCATTGTCTGCTCTGATCCTGCTTGAGGCTCCATCCTTGGGAGTGGGTTCGGCAGAGCGGGGTGTGACTCCGGTTCCGAGGCTGTCTTTCTCAGTTCCGGGCTCTCATCCCTCTTCGGGCAGACCTGCTTTCTGTGCAGTGGGGAGGGCTCTTGCTTTTGGAAGCATTCTGCTGACGTCGGAAACCCAGTTTTCTCACCCTGAACTACAGCTGCCATTGGCCACCTCCCTGGGACACCAGGCAGGGAAGCCGCAGGAACCCCCTGTACAGTGTACACACTCTTCCAAGTCTTCCTCAGAAGCCCTCACTGAGGAGCCCCCATGGAAGAGATTGTCCAAGAGGAAGCACATAGACTCACCTGAGGAGTTTCTTACAGAGGTCACGGATTTCGATGATGGTGAAGGGTCCCCACGGTCACCTCCTGATGATGTCTCCTTCGGAGACATCCTTGAAATGCTGAAAGAGAGGGGTGACTGGAAGCTCACTAATCCTTCTCCTGAGGAGTCCGTGTTCCTGCAGGCTTTCCGCACCCGGCCTTCTACCTCTTGGGTTACCCTGCCTGCAGACGTGCTAGTTCAGCTCGTAGTGCAGCATGCCTGGAAGAGCCCTGACTCTGTTGAGGTGATCCCTCGGAGACCTGACAAGATTCTTTCCCCACCCGAGGAACACCCTCATTGGTCCAGAGGTTTACCAGTCGATGCTGTGGTGGTGGCGGCCACTAAAAAGGACCTAGCTCTCCAGCCACCCAACAGAGTCCCGGGTCATGGACAGATTGGGGAAGCGAGTTTTTGCATCAGTGACCTTTGCCATACGGTCCCTGAACTACTTGGCACATTTTACGAGGCTCGAAAGAGACTTGACTTCCGAACTGTCTGGAACACTCGCAGGCCAGGTATCTGAAGAGGTGAGGGACAAAGTTGCTTTGCAGCTTGCAACCCTGGAATGTATCTCCACTTCGTCTATGAGGTTGCTTTCACATGCAACCGACAGTATGGCTAGAGCTGCAGGTTCAGGTATAGTTATGAAGTGTCACACCTGGATGCACATTTGTGACCTTGCGGACCCCTTCAAGTCTTTCTTTTCGAATGCTCCCATCGAAGCATCTTCCCTGTTTGGATCCAAGGTACAGGGCACTCTGGCCAGGTGTGAGCAGGATGGGTAAAACCCTGTCTGCTGTAGGACTATGTTTTCCCAACCCTCAACGTTCTTTCTCCAGGAACCAGAGGAGTGGGAACATGTGGCACAAAAAAATCTCAGGGTCCTTTCCGTGACGCATGTGGTGGTGATACCCCCAGGGGCAGAGGGGTCTATATTATAAGCACGAAAGACCTTTTCAGCGAATACAAAAACAGCAACACATATTGTGCGAACCGCAAAAACACTGAATGCCCTAAATCACGAAATTCAAAATCTCGAATCGCCATAGTTGGCCAACCCCACCGCCCGCTACATACTACCTACCCAAACAAAATAAATAAACCACTAAACAAAACCCTACTTCTAACCCTACACTAAACCTTGCATGCATTACTGTCTATGCACTTACCTTAAGCAGCACCTTAACCCTAAGATCCGTAACTATCGCACACTTACCTTAAGGAGCTATACTGCAGAAGGGCCAACAATGACGATTCCGGATTTTGAATTTCGAGGTTTAGGGTGTTGGGTATTTTCGCGGTTCACGCAATATGTGTCGCTTTTTTCGTATTTGCTGAAAAGGTCTTTCATGCTTATAATATAGACCCTGGGGCAGAGGGGGTAACAATTCTGGAAGATGCCCCTTTCAAGGCAGAGGGGGTCCAAGTAACCAAGGCCCCAGAGACTTTTTCTCTGGACAGCTTTATCAGCGCTCCTGAAAAGTGGCCCAATTGCTTGCCTCTGGAAGCAGTCAGGGGTTGTTTCTCTCTGCACCAATCTGCCTGGCACTCTATCACCACCGATTGTTGGGTGCAGAACATCATTACCTGAGGTTATGCCATTCCCCTCATTCTTATCCAAAACTTCCAACAAAACTTCCCGATGTTCCACCCAGTCAAAGGGAAGAAGCAGCTTCAGAAGTAAGAAAGCTGCACCAAAAAAGAGCTATCCAACTAGTCCCACGAGACCAATGCAGATCCGGATTTTCTCAAGATTCCTTTTGGTGCCAAAAATGACAGAGGACTGGAGACCCATCCTGGATCTCACCAATTTGAACAAACATGTTGCCCAAACCAAATTCTGGATGGTCACAGTTCAGTCCATCCTCCCTTTTCTCAGGGAGGGCAATTGGATGTGCTTGATAGATCTCCGGGATGCGTATTACCACATTAAAATGGACAAATGTTCCAGGAGTCTGTTTTGCTTCTGGCTAGGAGCCAGTCATTACCAGTTTTGCACCCTGCCGTTCGGTCTCTCTACAGCCCCCAGTGTGTTCACAAAGTGCATGGCAGTGGTCACCGCTCACTTGAGACTGCAAGGATTCCGGATGTTTCCGTATTTGGACAATTGGCTTCTTACTGCCCCCTCCAAGCATCTTCTGGTAACAGCCCTGGAATACACCCTTTCTCTGGCAGAAATCTTGGGGATAACTGTGCACTGGGAAAAATCCAGTCTTACCCTGGCCCAGCAGATAGAATTCATCGGGGCAGTCTTCGACACTCGATCCTGTCTGGTGTCAGTCCCAGCTCAGACTCCAGAGGTTGAGGCTGGTGATATTCTGTCAAAACAAAGTCTCAGCGAGAGAAGTTCTTCAGGTCCTAGGATCAATGCCAGCCTCCATACCAATTGTGCCTCTTGCGAAACTGCATATGCAAATCCTCCAATGGCTTCTTCTATCTCAGTGGTTCCCGAGTCACCACCCCCTATGTTTTCAGATCCGGATAACCAACTCTTACAAACAGGACCTTCTTTGGTGGATGAGGCCAGACAGAGATCTTTAGAGCTGCCCATTCCAGCCCCCTCAGCCCAGGGCCATTGTGACCACAGATGCTTCCCTGATAGGGTGGGGGTGAGGGGGCATTTCCAGGGAAAGACGGTCCAAGACGTATGGTCCACGCTGGAGGCCAACCTGTATATCAACATTCTGGAACTGAGAGCAGTGCTGTTACCGTTGCAAGCATTCCACCTAGTCCTCCCCTCTGGAACGATTGCAATTCAGTCAGACAATATGTCAGTAGTTTGGTATGTCAACAAGCAAGTAGGAACCAAATCCTGTCCCCTGTGTTGAGAGGCCATGAGAATTTGGCAATGGGTGTTGTATTCCAACTGCTTTCTGATAGCAATGCATATCCCGGGGAGCTCCAACGTGATTGCGGACAAGCTGAGCAGATGTATTCTCTTGCCCCACGAGTGGTCTCTCAATCCCGGAGTAGTGGCAGAATTTTTCAGCTGTTGGGGCCAGCCTTGCTGCAGTTTTTTCACCTTCCCTTCAAACAACAAACGCATCAGCTATTTTGCCCTATTCCCCCCAAAGGGGGAGTTCTCGAGGGATGCTCTGATTGACGATTGGTCCACAGGACTTCTCTATGCCTATCCCCAACATTCCTCCGATTCCACAGTTCTTAAAGAAAGCCACTCGGTTGAAATGCAAGGTGATCCTCATAACCTCATTTTGGTCTCGACAAGTTTGGTTCCCTGTCCTTTTGCTCATCTGTTGTACCCACCGTGGATTCTGGACCCTGTTCCAGATCTGATCTCTCACCCCTCCCCCAAGGGTTGACTCACCCAAATCTGTCCAGTCTCAAGCTGACAGCTTGGTTTTTCCACTTCCACTAGTTGCCAGGCAGGATGACCTCCCTCTCCTATGCGTGATATCATTCTGGCTTCTCTTAAACCATCCACCAGAAGACTGTACCGGCACAGATGGAAAAGGTTCTCTGCTTGGTCAAAGGAAAGGGTGCTAGATCCATTTTCAGCTCTAGTCACAGCAGTCTTACAATATCTGTCTAAATTTTTTGAAGATGGAGCCATAGTCTCTTGCCATACGAGTACATTTGGTGGGAATTTCTAATTATCATAATGGATTGGATGGTACTCCACTCATATCAATGTGTTTATGTAAATCCTTTCTCAAAGGAGCATCTCACATTAGACCTCCAATCAGACAGCCTATAGAGCCATGGAACCTCACACTAGTTCTCCAGTCTTTGACCCAACCCCCCTTCAAACCCGCAGCTAATTGTGACATCAGATTCTTGTCATGGAAATCTCTCTTCTTGGTAGCTATCACGTCAGCCAGATGAGTTTCAGAGTTGCAGGCATTGTGCACCAAAAGACCCTACCTAATTTTTCATAAGGACAGTGTCACTGTGGACAAAACCCATCCTTTCTCCCCAAAGTTGTTTCTCAGTTTTCCATCAGTCTGCTGATCTTCCAGTATTTTTCCCTAACTTTTCTAATAAAGGAGAATACTGCCTACATTCCTTGGATGTACACAGGCAATTGCAATTCTATTTGGACAGGACCAAAATGATACGGAAGACTGACCAACTGTTCATTTCATAGAATGGGAAACTCTCTTTCCAAGGTCACTTTATCAAAATGGCTAAAAGACTGCATACATTTCATTTATTCATTTGCAAAAGAACCTATGCCACAGAATATTAAAGCCCATTCCACCAGATCTATGTCAACTTCTATAGCCTTCCATTCCAGGGCTTCTATGGATGACATTTGCGAAGCAGCCACTTGGACTAAACCCCACACTTTTATCAATAATTACAAATTGGATGCAGTCTCCAGAGGGAGAGCTGCCTTTGGCTCAATGGTTCTCAGGAACGTTTTTCCATAAGGGCCACCCAAGGATGACAAGGTAGCTGAGGATTCTGTCCCATAGGTGATGAATGGAAAGAAGATTAACAACATCAGATAAAGAAGCTATGTCTTACCATAACATTCCATCTGTGTTGTCCATCTTCTTTCATTCATCACTTCCCACCCTCCTTCCCCTGCCAAAGGCTCCTGGCGGATTCTTTGGGTCCGAGTGGTGTCTTAGAGTATTTGCACAGAAATGGCCTCTGATTTACTTTCATAGCATGGGCAAACTCGATCTGAGGTAACAGGGAGAAGGGCATTGTGGGTAAAAGCTTAGCTCGAGAGTTTTTTGGCTGGCGCGAGCTTGGTAATAGGCCAACTCTGTTCCGTGGGCTCGAAACTGAACCCATCAGTGATGAATGAAAAGAAGATGAACAACACAGATGGAACGTTAATGATAAGATGTAGCTTCTTTTTTAGCTTGCTTCACAACCTCCCAAACTCAGTTGAACACTGCAAGTGCGTTTACTGTTTAGGACCATCGCACCTGAAATTTCCTGTTCCATTTGTGAGGCTTTTGGCCAACAGACCGTTATTGAAAGGAGGAGTAAACTTATTTTGAAGGGCTCCTTCAGTGGCAGGAAAAAAAACCATTCTGGGTTGGGGAAGTCTTCTGCTGCTGCTACTTCTTTCTCTTCTTCTTCAGCCAAAAAGGTATCTGACAAACCAAAAGAGAAACAAAACGATTTGGACAAAGACAAAGACAAATCTAAAGCTTTTAAGAAAAAGTCTCCAGACCAGACACCCTTGTTGGCTTCAGCACTTAAAATATCCGGAACCTTGTAGCCAACACTCTCTAAAGATCATATAATCATAGGATCCCATACGCCTCCTAGGTTCTCTCTAAATCCTAGATCAGCCAGGCTTCGATCTTCATTTTTCCAGAAGCCGTGACTCTGTCTTTCTCTGAAGTCTGTGTCATCTCCCAAGTTCCTCTCGCGAACAACACACAGAAGAGATACACGGGAAGTATAAGTGCAAAAGGAGGCACTTTGGAGTCCCCTACCCCTGACACTGATTTTGATGAGTGCTAGGGTTTTACCAGATCTCCCCCTCACACACACTTGAGGATGTCTTGTTTGGAGAGATGCTCAAAACTTGTCTGAGAGAAAGAGGGTTGGTCTTCGCAAGTGCCTTCGCCAGAAGAGTCAGTTTTCATTGAGGCTTTTAGTTCTGGTCCATCTATTACTTGGGTTGAATCCCTCCCCCCCAGCTGAGGGGATGGACCTAATCTTGATGCAGGCATGGAAAGAGCCAGACACAGCTGCGTCTATTTCCAAAAATAAAAAACTGAAAAAATCCTTGTTCCCAAAGGCAGTCTCCATTGGAACAAGGGCCTTGTGGTAGATTCCATGGTAGTGGCTGCAGCCATCAAGAAAGAACTTGCAGAAGTGAGTTCCTCTGTCCATCCACCAAACAGGGTGGAAATTTTATGAAAATTTGTATAAAGCAGAAACGTGGAAATCAAGAAAAAGCACAAATGGAAATGTGTATGGAAGAGTTAAGTATGCCAAGGTTAGAAGCAGATGAAGCTTACAAGATAACTAATGGTTAGGATAGGAGGAGATGAGATAAAATGGGGATGTTTAACCAATCTACAAGAAGGTCTCCAGGAATAGATTGTGTTCTGTTGAAGTTAGGAGGGAAGAAAGTGATAAAGATTTTGTTTAACAGTATTTTTTATTTAACAGTATTTATTCACCATCCTGACCCACAACTGTCATGCAAAGCACAAGTCCAACCATATCATCAAATTTGCTGATTGTACCACAACCAAAGGGCTCATCACAAAAGAGGATGAAAGAGCATACAGAGAGGAGGTGGCATCTGTGATCCATCTGTGTGAGGGGAACAACCTTTACCTGAATGTAAGCAAGACCAGAGAGATTATCATTGACTTCAGGAAAAAGAAAACAAACCATCCAGCCTCATGATCAGTGGTGAGAGTATAGAGAGGGTTAAGTGTATGAAATTTCTAGGCGTACACATATCAGAGTATCTCTTGTGGTCGAGAAACACCAGCCAGGTAGTCAAGAAAGTGCACCGGTGCATCCATTTTTTGAGAAAGCTGAAGAAAGCTAAGCTCCCATCTCATATCCTCTCCACCTTCTGTAGAGGTACTTTTCAGAGTATCCTCATCAGCAACTTCACATTGTGGTTTGAAAGGCACTACAGAGAGTGGTGAGGGTCGCAGAGAAAGCAGTGGTACCATTGGTACAACAACTTTGCTCTGCAGGAAGCATCAGAAGAGCCAACAAAATAATACAAGACACCACGCATCCAGGTCATGGACTGTTTAAGCATCTGGCATTGGGTAGAAGATATTGCAGCACTACCAGGTTCAACAACAGTTTCTACTTGACAGTGGTCTGACTTCTGAATTCGGGCACAAGTCCCAGAGAACTGGTTATTAACTAAGTCACTTTCTTTTTTTCACAAATACCTATAGTCTGTTATGTAATATATACCACACAAATTCCAAATAAGGGGGTTATTTATTTATATTATCCCTATCAAGTGCAGTGTGAGACAGACAGTGTAGACAATGTGCAGTCTGTAATGTGTCTTTTATTTAAATGAGGCAGTTATAATTTAGGGGAGAGTATACTTATTCTTTATTCAAGTGTTGGAATTTTTTTGCTTTTTTGTACGGGTACTGGGAGTAGGATTGGATGTTATATATATCACAACCACCAGATGTTTTAGAATAATAAACAACCAAAATCCAAGTGGAATAAATTCATAAGATAAAAAAGCACAGGTTTATTGTAGTGACTGTGTGGAAACACCTTCATGGAATACAAATCCAATCACAAATACTGCTTAAATACACATTTTAATAATTAAGCAATAAAACAATAAAATTGAATTCAATTATTTCTTAAAGCAGACATCTCCAATTAATTTCACCATTAAGTCCTTTAGGGACCATTGTATTAAATTTCAAAATATAAATACTTTCTTTGTATAAAAGTTTATCTTTTAAAATATTATCGTCTCCACAAAAAGAAACAATTTGTTCCAGAATGCATCCTTTTAACAATGAATAGTCACTATTATGTTATTCTATAAAATGAGCAACAATAATTTTTTCTTTCCTCCCATTCTTAACATCTCTAATATGTTCCATAAAACGTGAGCGGAACATTCGCTTTGTTTCCCCCACATAAAACATATTACAGGGGCAGCTTAAAGCATATACTACCCCCTTAGTTTCACATGAAAATCTTTCTTTGGATATAAAAGGTACATTATTGCTGTATTTAAAACAATTAACTAGATGTGGACACACCAAACATTTGCCACATTTAGAGGTACCTGTCTGAACTATACAACTGGGTACTACACAATTCGGCATATTAAAACGTCCCTGTACTAACATATCCTTTATACTTCTACCCCTTTGGTATGCTTTAGAAAAACATTTCAGTAACACATCAGATAAAAAATCATCCTTCAACAAAAACTTCCAAAAATGAGTTAACATTTCAAATATTTCAAAACTTTTTATATTATACATTGTTACAAAATAAATCTGTTGAATTTTGTCCGACTCAACTTCTTTAGCTCATTTCTTCCTTTATTTTTCCCCAATAGAATTTTTATTCTTATTATACATCTTACGACTTGCCTCCCTTATTCTGTTAACATCATATCCTCTCTCTATAAAAATCTCTGTAGACTTGCAAATTTCCTTTTCCAAATCTCTGTTTTATCACATATCCTGGACAATCTTAAAAACTCATTATAAGGGAGTGCATCTACTGTATGGGGAGGATGGCAACTAGATGCATGTAAAAATTAATTGCCATCCTCAAACTTTCTATGTACTCCTGATACAATTGTACCATTTATTTTCCCTTCCAACTGTAAGTCAAAAATTGAACTTTAGTTTCTTGTTGCAAACCATCAAAACTCGTATCAAACGGGTTTTGGTGTAAATCAAATATAAATTTATTTACATTTTCTTTGCCCCCTTCACATATAAAAATCAAATTGTCAATGTAACGAAAATATTTTTTGACATATTTTTCATAAATTCCTGCCTAAACAGAAATGTTGTTTCAATTTGCATACATGGGGGTAAAAGGTGCCCCCATTGCAGTACCTTCCTTTTGTCTATAAATTTGTTGATTATATATGAAAAAATTGTTCAAACAAAATTCTGTCATTTCCATTATAAAAATAGAATGGGGATTATCCCCTAAAAAATGCAAAATAGCAGTTATACCATCTTTATGTTTTATGGATGTATATATACTTTTCACATCCAATACAATCCAGTACATTTCCTTGCGCCATTCCACATCAGTGATTTTTTTTAAAAAAATCAAAACTATCCTGCATATAGGACAAATCCTTTTTTACATAGGGAAGCAGTATCTCATGCAACAGCATGCCCATGTTATGTAAAAAGTATTTACAAGCAGAGGCAATGGGTCGGCCTGGAGGTTTTTCAAGATTTTTATGGATCTTCGGCAAACAAAAAAATATTGCCAGTTCTTTGTCATTCACAGAAAATTTAATTTCCACATCTTTTTTGGAAATATAACCTAAACGTAGACCTTTCTGTAACAAAATATTATACCTCTCCATTGCCCTTGTCAAACTTACATCATTACTGCATTCATATATTGTTTTATTTTCTAGATGTTCCATACACATTCCATAATATTGTGCGGCATTCATTATAACAATTTTACTGCCCTTATCGGCTGGTTTAATTATCAGCCCTTTGTTATTCTGCAGTTCCAGCAAAGCTCTCCATTCTCTATAAGTTAAATTATAGTGTATGGACTTTTTATTGAGTTCCTCACATATATTGCTTCCCTCAAAACTAGTTATTGAATGGAAATGCGAAATGTTCTGATTATGAAAAGAAGGCATAAATTTACTAACTACTGGGATACTAGACATATCCAATAAACAATATGCATTCGAATCCAATAACCTTTCATCACAATTTTGCTGCTCATTTTCTTCCTCACATGAAAATAAACTTTTGTTAGAGGATTCATCAGCCAACTCATTGTTACTTTCACTCTTATCCACTTTGCAAGAAAAAAAAACATTTCAAATGTAATTTACGAACAAATCTAAAAAGTTCCTGTTGAAAAACATGAGTCTGTGGTACAACTGTTGGGATAAATTTTAATCCCAGACTTAATACTGTGCACGGCTCTTGTGTCAAAGCATACCCCAACAAATTTACTAAATCTGCAACATTTAAAACTACATAATTACCAGTAACATTAGCGTTTAAATCTCTTACTGTTATATTGTTCATTTCTGTGGTCTCTGTTGTATGAACCATTCCCATGTTTGTGTTGTTGCCATCTTGCATTCCCCCGAAACCGATTCTGATATTCCTGTGGTTGTTCGGGGGGGGGGGGGGATAATCTTCATTGCTGCTTCCCTGGTTGTCACTCAAGTTGGAGCCCTCTGTAGATATAAAGGAAACCAACTGGTCCTTTTCCGGTCGTCATATTGTCTTCCAGTTCTGGCTCTTTGTCGATTGGATGATGCTACAAAGGCACGACCCCCTTCATAGTCATTGACATCCCTTATCAACTTCTTCGTTTTATAACTGATAAGTTCAGTTTCCAGTGTGCCCAACTTACTATTCATTTTGCTAAGAAAATTATTGGCATTAGCAATACCAATAGAATTGGTGGTAGTATTAGACAATGTAACCAATTCTTGTTTGAGTTTTTTACGTTTCAACTCATCCCTTTCAAGCAAAATTTGTAGCCAGTCCATGACACATTTATGGGAAGCTGGTAACCACAGTTCCCTAAACTTTTTATCTATGGGGCACTTTTCATCAAACGGAGTGCTAGGGTTCTTCAAAAAACAGAGACCCCTTGGTGTAATGTTCAGTTCAATGTATGTTTTCAGGCCCAAAATATTGTAATGCACACGGGTCTCTTTTTCCAAAAGTTTTTCAAATTTATCACACAGTTCTCTTTTTTTCTAATGGAACATTTGTTAAAACTTGCCCCATTGGTAAGAACGGATTAGCAATGCGTTTAGCTCTGTCAGAGACAAACGCATCAAATAAAGGTCCAACAGCCGTGCTCACATTTCCAGTTTCCAAATTAGGACCTACAGTCATCTGGTAATTCATGTATTGTTCCATTGTTCTTTGTGAACCCAACAAAGAACTCTGTCCACGTGTAGCGTTCAAAAATATACTCTAAAATATGTTTTAATATACGTGTTTTATAAAATGTTTTTCTAAATAATATTTTACATAGATTAAATAATTGAAAATTTTTATAATGTTTTTATACTTATGTAACAGTGAAGAATGACCTTGGATGGTATTGTAGTGATGTTCCTTTAAGAGCTTGCTACTGAACAATCACATGGGAGAACTGGGAGAGGTATTTAAAACTCTAATTTGTACTTGTTTTTCATCTGAAGAAGTTCAAGTTAATATACTGGACGAAAAGCGCTTTATTTTATCCATTAAATACACTTATTTCATCTAGAGTCTACTGTTTGTTTGCCTGAACCAGTTGCAAGTGTTTCATTTTTGGTTTGTCTTTCGTTTTTGAGTTTTATTCTTGTATCATCTGAAAAAGTTTTGACTGCTTGCAGTTGTGCTTTCAGTTCCTCATCTGATGAGCTATACAGTTTTAAATGATCAATAATGAGAAGATGAAAGGTCTTTACACTTTGTTGTTTTCTAGGAGCTAAATTATAGCTATGGCCTAATCTGTTAAGTAGATATCTAGAGTGGGAAAGATAATAGAGTAGGTTGAGGCCAAGAAGATGTTTGGACTGCAGGCTAGAGACTGCTTTCCCTACCAGGGATTGATATCAAAGTATAAGAAAAGGGAAAGAGCTGCTCTGGTTACCAAAAAAGCAGTTACTAGAAAATGGAATAATGTATAAAAGAAAATCATTGTAAGAGTGGTCTTTGGAAAAAGGCAGGGAGCAAATTACATA
The DNA here is from genome assembly GCF_019279795.1 of Protopterus annectens. Lineage (NCBI taxonomy): Eukaryota > Metazoa > Chordata > Ceratodontiformes > Protopteridae > Protopterus > Protopterus annectens. Next base: position 316,660,251 of record NC_056750.1, on the reverse strand, counting down.
GTAATGTAAATTGTGGGGAGCATTGCATGCAGAATAATGTTCAGGAGTAGGAAGAGTGATATTTAACGGAAGGCAAGAATTCAGCAATTTATGTAATGTTGGAGTGGTGATAACTGCAAAAACGAAAATGTGTGATGTATAATGTGTGTAAATGAAAAATTGTTAATATGGTTTGTTTTCTTTTCTGTTAATAAGTGTTTGCCTAAGTCTTAAGTGATAATTTAATAGCCGTGTTAAAAACAGATGATGTTAAGTTGTCAATCTCGCCTTCATTCTTGCTGGATGGGTTCGGAGCCAATCCTCGGCTCCAACTCGGCACTTTCTTAGCTTGAGAACTCCTTTTACCAGCTCGAGGCAACCCTATATCCCATGATGCAAGGCGGGACTACCTCAGATCTCGTTTGCCGCTTAGCGAAAGAGGTCTCCTTTTTGCCAGCAGAGGTAAGTTGATTCTTTCAGAAAGCTAGTCAGGGTTTTATTTCTCCCTTATTTCCCCTTTTTATAGTGTGTAGTATTCTACAGCCCACCCCATTTCCCTTATAGTTAAAAACTTTAAATTCTATTTTATAAAGTTAAAAGAGTTTTCAGTTAGGCCTAGACCCCCTTGCTTAATCCCTACCTGTGTGTCTGGGGATTAATTGTGTGTTTGTTGGGGTGTGTGTGTGACTTTCTTCCTCTAGGACTATGTCTAAGGAAGGCAAGGTCTCAGGCTTCAAGAAGTGTGACTCGTGCTGTCAGAAAATGTCTCTGACAGACGGTCACACTTCTTGTGTTTACTGCCTGGGGCCTTTGCACCTGCAGGACTCCTGTGCTTTGTGTCACTCTTTTAGCCAGAGAGTCATGCAGGAAAGGAGGAATAAATTGATCCTCCGTGGCTTACTTAAGCCAGAGGGTTCTCCCTCCAAAACAGGGTCCAGTAAACCCTCCAAGCCTCCGAAGGTTCAGGCTACAGTGTCTAAGCCTCCTCCGGTGGCTCCGGCTCCTTCGGAGCCGAGATCGGCTCCAGCTGGAGCCGATATTTCTACTTCTAAAGTAGTGGGGTCGGCTCCGATCGGTTCCGACACCCAATCTACTGTTGCCTTGTCGGCTCCGGCTGGAGCCGACACCTTATCCAGTATCGGAGCCGAGAAACCTTCGGCTCCATCTGGAACTCAGGGGACTTCGGCTCCGATGACTTCGTCCCGAAAGAGATCTCGGTCCCCTTCGTTGGAGAGTATCCATTCGGCTCCGAGGTCTCCTCTTTTGTTGGAGCGGAGTCATCGGAGCCGATCTTCGAGATCTTCCAGGCTGTCTGACCACGATTTAGAGAGGGTGGTAAGCAGGCTGCTGAAGTCGCAGGCACTATCCCAAATGCTCCATAGCCCGTCTCAGCAGACTTCGGCTATTGCTTTACCCCTTGAACTTCCTCCTCTGACTCTCCTCCAGAGTTCGGAGCCGGAGCTTCTCGGGACAGTGACCGTGTCGGCGCCGGAGCCGATACATCCCTCTTCGGCTCCGTCGTCCTCGGCTCCGATCTCTTCCATGAGACCTTCCTTGGAAGGATCCGGTCGTCGAGTTTCCCTTGTCGGCTCCAAGGGGGCTAGTGGCATCGGACCCTTGTCCGAGCCCGCTCTCCCTCTCGGAGCTTCGGCTTTGGTAAGCTCGGCACCGACATCGGCCTCGGAGCGTTCCCTCTCAGTGGAGCCGGGAATTCCTATTTCTTCGGAACGGGAGTTTTCCGGCCTCCCGGGGAGGGGAGCCTTTGAGGTGATGAGGAGTGTCCTGGCTCCTGAGCCAGGTCAACGGTCCATCCCTTTAGCTCCTCCCTCTTCGGTGCCTGCAGACGCCTCTTGCCAGCCTCTTGCTCCCAGGCCCAGGGATCCATCGCCCCAGGTTTCCCCATTGGGAATATCTTCCTCTTCCGAGGTTTCCCCTGACCCTGCAGGGGAACCTCCTCGGAAGAGGCTGTGTAAGAGGAAACACACGGACTCCCCTGAGTCTACAACATCTGATACCGACTTAGATGAGTCGGAGGGTTCCCCACGGTCCCCCTCTGAGGATGTCTCCTTTTCAGACATCCTTGAGCTCCTCAAACAGAGGGGGAATTGGCCCTCCATTGATCCCTCTGAGGATGAGTCGGTATACCTGGAGGCTTTTGGATCCCGACCCTCCACCTCCTGGGTGTCTCCGCCTTTCGACCCACTTATGCAGGTGGTGGCTCGAAAGGCGTGGGCAGCTCCTGATTCTGTGGAACCGGTCCCCAGGAGACCATCCAAATTTATTACAGCCCCTGCAGACAAGCAGTTTCTTTCCAAGGGCGTCTCTGTGGATGCTATGGTGGTGGTGGCGGCCACCAAGAAGGAACTTGCGGATCCTTCAGTACCTGTCCATCCTCCTAACAAAGATTCTAGGACCATGGACAGGTATAGAAAGCGGATGTTTTCTTCAGCGACCTTTGCTATGCGTTCGCTGAATTACCTCTGTCACTTCACCAGGCTTCAAAGAGATATTCTCAAGGAACTAGGTGAAGTGGTCCAGGATCCTTCAGCTGCTGGGGCTCAAGAAAAGATTGCCTCACAGCTAGCAATCCTGAATTCATTGACCAACTCCTCCATGCAGCTCATATCCTATGCGGCCGATGGAGCGAGCAGGGCCGCAGGCACAGGAGTGGCTCTTAGACGTCAAGTCTGGATGCGGCTTTGTAATTTTGCGGATCCCTTTAAGGCGTCCTTCACCAATACCCCCTTTGACGGTTCGGCTTTGTTCGGACCGCAGGTGAAGGAAACCTTGACCAGGTGTGAGCAGGACGGCAAAACTCTTTCTGCCGTTGGAGTCCATTTTTCCGCTCCTTCTAGACCCTACCCCAAGGGTCAGAAGGGAGGAAAGATGTGGTTCCGCAAAGCCCAAGGAGCTGCGCCGGACACACGTGGGCAGTTTACCCCCAGAGGCAGAGGGGGTAACAATAATAGACGCCGCCCTAGGGGCAGAGGGGGTCCTCAGAACCAGGGCAACAGAGAGTCTCTCCCTGAGAAGCCCTTTCAGCATCCCTGAGGTGTTGCCCGACTGTCCACCCTTGGAGGCAGTCTGGGGAAGGATTTTGCTGTACCCAATGGCCTGGCGTTCCCTTTCACAAGATATGTGGGTACAGTCGATAATATCCGAGGGTTACAAAATCCCCTTCAAAAGGTATCCCGTACCTTACCAATCCCTTCCAGACATCTCACCCGGTCAAAGGGATTTGGCAGAACAGGAGGTTACAAAGCTCCTACAAAAAAGGGCCATCCAGACGGTTCCAGCAGACCAAGTAAGATCCGGCGTCTACTCCAGATTCTTTTTGGTCCCCAAAAGGACGGGAGATTGGAGACCTATACTAGACCTAAGCAATCTAAACAGATTTGTCAAGAAGGCAAGATTCCGGATGGTCACGCTTCAGTCCATTTTACCCTTTCTGGGCAAGGACAACTGGATGTGCTCGATAGACCTTCAGGACGCGTACTATCACATAAAGATCCACAGGCGCTCCAGAAGGTTTCTCCACTTTCGGCTAGGGACCAGTCATTATCAGTTCAGAGCCCTGCCCTTTGGCCTCACTTCAGCCCCCAGAGTGTTTACCAAATTCATGGCAGTGGTCACAGCTCACCTGAGACGTCAAGGATTCCAGGTGTTTCCTTATTTGGACGACTGGCTCCTCTCCGCCACCACCAAGCATCACCTTCTTCAGACCAGGGACTTCACTCTTCAGCTTTGCAAAAGTTTGGGAATTTCAGTGAATTTCGAAAAATCTTCTCTGCGGCCTTGCCAATCTATCACCTTTATAGGCGCAGAATTAAACACCGTCAAGTTGTCAGCCAGACTAACAGATCAAAGAATCTTGGACATCCAAAAATTCGTTCGAGTGTTATTGGAGAGCAGCAGAGTCAAAGCCAAACTGGTTCTAAAAGTTCTAGGTCTTATGGCTGCGGCCATTGTTCTTCTACCTCTGGCTCGCTTCCACATGCGTCTGCTGCAGTGGATGTTATTCACTCATTGGTCGTTCCAAAGTCTTCCGATGAAGCACGAGATCTTAAGTCACACAGTCGTGCAGAGCTCATCTGAACTGGTGGATATCTTCCCCTCTACTTCACCAGGGCCGACCCTTTGTTCCTCCTCCTCCGGTTGCCACAGTCACTACGGATGCCTCTCTGATCGGGTGGGGGGGGCATTATCAGGGCAGGATGGTCCACGGGACGTGGCAGCCCATAGAATACCATCTGCACATAAATGTCCTGGAGATGAGAGCGGTGCTTTTAACGTTGCAAGCCCTCAACGACTTTCTTCCCGCGGGGACTATTGCAGTGCAAACGGACAACATGTCCGTAGTCTGGTACATCAACAAGCAGGGAGGGACCAGGTCCTATCCATTGTGTCGAGAAGCTCTCAGACTTTGGCAATGGGCAATTTCCTCTCATCGGTTTCTGATAGCAACGCACATCCCCGGCAGGTCCAACCTCTTGGCGGACAGGCTGAGCAGATCCATTCTCATGCCTCACGAGTGGTCTCTCAATCAATCTGTAGTGGACCAGATTTTTCTGAAGTGGGGAACACCTTGTTGCGATCTTTTTGCTACACCCCAAAACAACAAGTGCCCCGACTTCTTCACACTTTTTCCCCTACCAGGCCAACCCCTGAGAGACTGTCTAATCCAGGATTGGCCCCGGGGACTTCTTTACGCTTTTCCGCCTTTTCCTTTGATTCCACAAGTCATTCAGAAAGCCACCGTTTTGAGGGCCAAATTGATTCTCATTGCCCCTTACTGGCCTCGACAAATTTGGTTCCCGACTCTGCATCGTCACCTCCTGGTGCGACCTTGGCATCTGGACCCAGTTCCGGATCTTTTGACCCACCAGTCGGGTCAACAGCACCGGGCCATTCATTCTCTCAACCTCACTGCTTGGTTGCTCCACTTCCGTCCCTAGCCAGGCTTCCTATGATCTCTGATCCAGTCAGAGATATCTTAGTAGCTTCTTTGAAGTCGTCCCCCAGAACCGTATATGCTAGCAAGGGGCGACGTTTTTCCATTTGGGCAAGCTCCAGACACATTGACCCCTTTACTGCTCCTGTACATTCTGTTTTAGATTTCCTGGCTGAAGTTTTTCAGTCAGGGTCTTCTTCTTCAACAGTCAAAGTCCAACTGGCGGCCATTTCCAAGTATCATGTGGGATTTCAAGATCATAACATTATGTCACATAGGCTATGCAAAGCCTTTCTGAGAGGAGTTTTTCTTCTGAAGCCGCCAGTAAAACATCCTCCTCCACAATGGGATCTAAATTTAATGTTGGCATCCTTGATCTTACCACCTTTCGAACCGTCTGCCTCATGTTCCTTAAAGTTATTGACTTGGAAAACTATATTCTTACTGGCGGTCACGTCAGCAAGAAGGGTTTCCGAAATTGAAGCTCTCTGCATCCGTTCCCCTTACTTGATTTTTCACAAGGACAGGGTATCCTTAAGAACTAACCCGTCCTTTCTTCCTAAAGTTGTTTCTCAAACTAATATTAATCAATCCATCGATCTACCAGTCTTTTTCCCAAACTACTCTAACAGAGCTGAACAAAAGCTTCATTTTTTGGATGTCCATCGTCAACTCAGGTACTATTTGCATAGAACCAAACAGTTCAGGAAATCGGATCAATTATTTGTCTCCTATGCAGAAAACAGAAAAGGTCTCCCAGTTTCTAAGGTGACCTTATCTAGGTGGTTGTCTTCCACCATTTCCTTTGTGTATTCGCTCAGGGGCAAGCAACTACCTTCTAAACCGAAAGCACATTCAGCTAGGAGTCTATCCACTTCTGCAGCCTTTCAGGATAGGCTACCCATTGATACCATTTGTGCAGCAGCTACTTGGGCCACACCTCATACCTTTGTCTCTCATTATAAATTAGATTTGGCCTCCAGAGACAGGGCCAGTTTTGGTTCCACAGTTCTCAAGAGTCTGTTCCATTGAGCCACCAGGGATACAGGTGCTAGGGACGCGGTCCCATCCAGCAAGAATGAAGGCGAGTTTGACAACTTAACATTTAGAAGTTATGTACATACCATAACGTTCCATGTTAGTTGTCTTCTCTCGCCTTCTTTCTTGCGTCCCTCCCCCCTTCCCCCTGGCCTGGACAGATCTTGAAAAGTCTCCTCTTCTCAGGTTGTTCTCTCCTGACTCTTCGGTAGAAGAGTCATTGGTTAGGAGTTTTTGTTTCCTATTTGTTCTAGGTTTATCCTTAGCAGGGTATGTTAGCTACCAAACGAGATCTGAGGTAGTCCCGCCTTGCATCATGGGATATAGGGTTGCCTCGAGCTGGTAAAAGGAGTTCTCAAGCTAAGAAGTGCGAGTGGAGCCGAGGATCGGCTCCGAACCCATCCAGCAAGAAAGAAGGCAAGAGAAGACAACTAACATGGAACGTTATGGTATGTACATAACTTCTAATTTCAGACATGGTAATGTTTTGCAACAGCTAGAGAAGAATTGGTCAGTATTTTCCTAAAATCAAAGGATAGTAGCCATTTTTCATTTTTGTTTTTTTTGTTTGTTTATAGGATATGGTTGCCAAAAGAGAGGTAGGTGGCAAGCTTGCAACTCTGATAGGGGATTTGAATACTTGCTTGCTTCTGCTTGAGGGAAGGCTCTGATATAAGCATGCACACTTTGACCTGTGACTTCTGAGTCTGTCCAAGTCAGTTCTGTTGATAACAAAGTAGAAGCTGGATTTCTCAACCTGGGTACAGTATAATACCCTCTACAGTATTCTGTTCAGGTCCTTGCAAGAAAGACTGCTAAATTCAGCAGTGATTAGTTTTAGAAGCTAAAAAGACTGAAATGAGGAGAACACTCTTCACACAAGTAATGCAGATGTTAAATCCCAAAACCTAGCCTGAGAAACCCAAAATCTGACATTGGGAGTTAAATCTCTATCATCACTAGGACAAAGACCATCAGGAGTTAGCCTGGCAGTTGAAACTCTCCCAGGTTGCCCTAACTCCTTTATTTATATATACTCTTGCATAAATAAGAACCACCACTCCAAATCTCTTTAACTGTCTGTTATAGTTGGAACACCCATATCAGCTTCTCCAGGCTTCCAAACCACTGTTTGCTGTTTTTGGAAAGTGCTTCTTGGCTTGGCATTCCAGATTGTAGATAGTTTGTTTGTATTCTACTTGAAGATTAGTTTTGCTTTTTAGACTGTTCATACAGCTGTAAATGTAGTTGTAACAGTATGGCTTCCTGTTCTGTTTGACACATTTTTTGCAGTTGTGGTGCTGTTAGCTTGCTGTTTGCTTAATATCATACATAATTTAGAAACAGGACTAGCAGTTTTTAAAAAAAATTAAATACACTGTTAAGATTCTACTCGGGATAAATCTGTTGTGTGTAAAATCTTTAGTGGAAGAAGATTTTTCAAGGGATTGTAATATGTGTGCTACATTCAAGCTCTATACTCTGAAAGAAAAGAAAAGAAACATTTAGAATTAGAAAGGATCCTGGCTGCCTTGGCTGGCTATTCTTTTGCAAGGGCTCCCCCTCAACTTTAAAAGACTCTGACAAGAAGAAGTCAGAGGCAGATAACGATATTGTGCTAAGTGGAAAAACACAAGTCTGTTGGTTTCCAAGCCTGCTTTTGTTCATGAAATGTTGCTTGTTGAGTCTGCATTTTGTAAAATGAAAAGTACAAAAGGGTTGGCTCCCTTAATAAGAATCTTCTCTCTCCAAGCTGAAAGCGCTTTTTCTGTTCTCCTTGAGTCTGAGCCCCTCCCTGTTGCCCTACATCCCCAGCATCTGCCAGGTCCTGCAGATCTGTGACCGTTCAGCTAGAGTGTAAGGTTATGTGGCAGGCCTTTTTAGTGTTCAGCATGCATCCCCCCATCCCACTAACATGGGAAATTGAGAGTACCTTCTCTACCTACCTTTTCAGATTTGGGTTCTGACTCTTCCTGGCCGGGAGCTTGCCAACTCCAGTTCCACTGAGGCCATCAATTGACTTGTCATCAGCATTGCTGTCAATGGCCTCGTTGCCATTCCCCTTACTTGGATGTCTCCCCTCCAGGACCCTGGGCAAGGCCAAGTGGAAGAGGAAGTGCTTAGATTTACCAGAGAGATCTCCCACTCTGGACTAGGAAGTTAATTCTTTTAACCTTCTGCCCAGTGACCCCAGGTTTCAGCTGATTTTGGAATTCATCTGGACAAAGCCCCCTCTTAATTGTAGACGTTTTTTGGTCTTCTAGGCCACTTTCTTAGGTGGATCCCCTGGCTGATGAAGTAGTTCAGTTAGTCATGAATAATGCTTGGAAGAATCCTAACTTGGTGGCTGCTGTATCTGTGAGGCCAGAAAAAGTACTTTCTCTTGTAAAAGAATGCCCTGTTTTGTTGCAGTACCCATTTGTGGACTCTGTCATTGTTATGACCATCTTTAAAAACGACCCCTGAACCACAGGCCACAACTGTTCATCCCCTCAGCCTAGAGTAGCATCCATCAGTTTTACCGCAAGGTGCTAAACTGCGTGATACATATGCTGAGTTTACAAAGGGAGCCAAAGGATGAGATTGCTTAGGTGCTGGATGGATTATTTGACTTTGACTTGAAGACTAGGTTGCAGTCCTAGCTCTCAGTGCTGTGATCATGGGCTAAGCAGGTAGTGTATATTGTCTCCAGTGAAATGGATGGTTTAGTGAGAGAGGCAGGCAGAGGACTCAGTTTGTCTCTGTACCTGCCTCCATCTCACTTAACTGGAAGCATTATAAATGTCCATGTGACAGAATCTTACTCTCTACTACTAAAAGTAAAAGCTGAACTGGAAAAATAGGAGCAAGAACAGCATTCTGTCTCCAAGGTTGAGACAGAGTTTCGGACTTCTCGGTATCTGTTTTCACAGAATCAACAGAGTTTATGCCAGCTTTGGTTGAGACACTTTCAACAGTCTAATTTTTGAGGTTCTGGTTAGGGCTATAGTGGAATAGTTTTTCCATTTAGGAAGGAGGACGTTTTCAACAGAATGAGCAGGATACTATGGTATTACTTCTGGTGGACAGCATTCTACTACCCTGAGGTGTTGTCCTTCTGCTGCCCCCGAAGGCATTCAGGGGACCATTTGTCCCTCCACCTGGCCAAGTTGTTTGTGAGGAACAAACTGTGGGAGTGAACCTGGCCATCACACACACATGGGTTAAGGGACCCAATATCTAGAGGCTTTCACTTTCTTTTCATAACTCCACTCATGCTGCAGTTTCTTTCCATATTCCAGCTGTTTTACCATTTCAGGAGACCATGACAAGACTAGAGCCACAAAACCTGCTAACAGAAGTTGCCATCCAGGAATTCCCAGTAGACTGGAAAAGGCTAGACTTTTACTCTAGTTGTTTTTAGGTTCCAGGAAGAGCAAGCACCTCAAGCCAGTTCTTGATCTTCCTTTCTTATTTTTCTTTTGACTGCACCTGTTAGTGGTTGCTACAGCAGATCATCTGTTTCCATTTCTTTCTGTCCTCTGCATCTTGTTCCATCACACCAGCCATCTGCATGTCCTCTCTCACCACATCCATATACCTTATCTCAGGCCTTTTCCTCTGACCTGTCAGCTCCATCCTTAGCATCCTTCTCCCAATATACTCAGCATCCATCCTCAGCACATGTCCAAACCAATGTAATCTCTCATCTCTGGCTTTGTCTCAAACCGTCCAACTTGAACTGACCCTCTAATATACTCCATTTCTAATCCTATCCATCCTTGTCACATGCAGTGCAAACTTTAACATCTTTAACTCTGCCACCTCCAGCTCTGACTCTTGTCTTTTCATCAGCGCCTCCGTCTCCACCCAGTATAACATAGCTGGTCTCTCTACCATCTTGTAGACCTTCCCTCTCACTCTTAGTGGTACTCGTTTGTCACAAATTACTCCTGACACTCTTTTCCACCCACTCCACCCTGCCTGCATGCTATTATTCACCTCTTTTCCACACTCATGATTACTCTGAACTGTTGGTCCCAAGATTTAAACTCATCCACCTTTGCCAACTCTACTCACTGCATCCTCACCATTCCTCTGTCCTCCCTCTCATTCACATGCACATATTCTGGCTTAGTCCTGCTGATCTTCATTCCTCTTCTCTCTAGACCATATCCCCACCTCTCCAGGGTCTCCTCAACATGTTCCCTACTCTCACTACAGATCACAATGTTATCCGCAAACATCATAGTCCATGGGCCTCCTGTCTGATCTCGTCTGTCAACCTGTCCATCACCATTGCAAATAAGAAATGGCTCAGAGCTGATCCTTGATGTAATCCCACCTCCACCTTGAATGCATCCGTCACTCTTACTGCAGGCCTCACCATTGTCACATTGCCCTCGTACATATCCTGTACCACTCTTACATAGTGCTCTGCCACTCCTGACTTCTTCATGCAATACCAGAACTCCTCTTTAGGCACCCTGTCAAATGCTTTCTCTAAGTCCACAAAGACACAATGCATCTCCTTCTGACCTTCTCTATACTTCTCCATCAACACCCTCAGAGCAAACATCACATCTGTAGTGCTCACTAATCATCATCTCTATTCTTAACTTAGCTTCCGCTACTCTTTTTCGTAACTTCATGCTGTGGCTGATCAGTTTTATCCCTTTGTAGTTACTACAACTCTGCCCATCACCCTTATTCTTAAAAATCGGTGCCAGTGCACTTCTTTTCCACTCCTCAGGCATCCTTTCACTTTCCAAGACTTCGTTAAACAATCTGGTTAAAAACCCCACTGCCATCTCTCCTAAACATGCCCATGCTTCCACAGGTATGCCATCTGGATCAACGGCCTTTCCATTCTTCATCCTCTTCATAGCTGTCCTTATTTCCTCTTTGCTAATCTGTTGCACTTCTTGATTCACTATCACCACATCATCCAACCTTTTCTCTCTCATTCTCTTCATTCAGCAGCCCCTCAAAGTTCTCTTTCCATCTGCTCAACACACACTCCTTGCTTATGAGTATGTTTCCGTTATTATTCTTTGTCACCCTTACCTGCTGCACATCTTTCCCAGCTCGGTCCCTCTGTCTAGCCAATTGGTACAGGTCCTTTTCTCCCTCCTTACTGTCCAGCATCTTATTCAACTCGCAATACCCCTTATCCTTAGCCTTTGCCACCTCTTTTTTCACCATACGCCTCATCTCCTTGTACTCCTGTCTACTTTCTTCATATCTCTGACAATCCTACTTCTTCACCAACCCTCTACCTCTGTATACTCTCCTGTACTTCCTCATTCCACCACCAGGTCTCCTTGTCCTTCTTCCACTGTCCAGATGTCACACCAAGCACCTTTCTAGCCATCTCCCTTACCACGTCTGCTGTGACTGCCCAGCTATCTAGCAACTCTTCACTGCTATCCAATGCCTGTGCTAACTCTTCCCTGAACTACACCTTACAGTCATCCTCTTTCAACTTCCACCATTTGATCCTTGAAACCACCCTCACTCTCCTCCTTTTCTTCTTGATTGCCAACGTCATCCTACAGACCACCATCCTATGCTTGCCTAACTACACTTTCCAGTCTCCAATTTTCTTCAGACTGGCCCTCCTGCATAGGATATAATTCACCTGTGTGCATGGCCGAAATTAATATGCACATCAAGAGCTCTTTAATAGGGCAATGGTGCAGTGTAGTCTTCACTGTCTGTCTGAAGAAGACTAGACAGGCTTGTTTAGTCCTCCAGGATGCATACCTGCACGTTGTGATTGCTATGGAGTCTGGGAGGTTCTTGCACTTTTATATAGGAGCAGGTTATTCTTATTTTTGGTCATTTGCATTTGGCCTTGTCACAGTCCCTCTGGGTGTTCACCATATGCATGTGCATGGTAGCAGCGACTCTAAGGCTGCAGGACGCCAGGGTCTTTTCTTACTAGGACAGCTGGCTGTTGACATTCTCACTGATAGATGTTTTGCTTCTTTGACTGCTCCAGTCTTTGGGCATAATGTTAAATCACAGCTGATACCTATGCAGTTGATTGGTTTCATAGGCTGCACTCTCTTGCAAGATGTGCTATCCAAAAGACAATATTTCCTCCATCTGACAAGCTGCAGTGTAATTCTGGTTTTGGAGCATTGTTCATGGTGACTCAACAGATGTCACATCAGAGTGCTTCAGTGGACCTTTTAAAGAGTCAGTGAGACCAGTTTTCAGAACCATTGGAAGTTCACATCAGGATATCAAAGATATGTAAGGAACATCTCACATGGCGGACCTGAGAATGCAACCGTTATCTGGGCAGACTTTTTCAATCCCTCATTCTTCAGGTGACTGTGATTCTACAGGCTTCCATTGTGGGGTGTTGGGGTCATTATCCGAAGTAAACTGCCCAAGGCGTATGGTCGCCCAAAGAGGCCAATCTGCACATCAACGTTCTGTGAATGAGGGACACCCTACTGGTCTTTCCTCTGGTGTGATTACCAGCAAGCATTTGTTTTAGCAGCTGTTTGCCACACTGACAACATAATTGTTGTTTCTTACATAAACAAGCAAGGAGGAGCTCATTCCTCACCCTATCTTTGAGAAGACTCTGAGACTATGGGAGTGGATCTTTGTGTTGAATCACCTTCTCATTAACCGTGACTTCCTGGGATAAGATAACTGCTTAGGGACTGGCCACTGTCTTCTGATGACTCAGGAGTGATTTCTTAGGGTAGGTCCATACTACTAACCACCTACTGGGGAAGTGTTGCTGTGGACTGTTTTGCATTCCTGCTGAACTTCAAATGATGACCTCTTTTATTCCTCCCTCAGGGGTGCGCTTAGTCAGAATGCACCCTGTTGACTCCTTTACTCTCGATGTTCTGGAGAAGGCCAAGAATTGTAATGCCAAAATGTTCCTTGTAACTTCCTTTTGTCCCAAATGAATGTAGCTCCTTGCTGTTTTCTCATCATCTCTTGAGCATGTCTCTCAGCTTGAAGACTTGTGAGAATCTTTTATCTCAGCTGTCCAGCAAGCATCACTTGGTCCTTCATTTTCTCAGTTTAACCATATTGCTTCTTCCCTTGCAGTCATGGCCAGGGGCCCTTCTTACTCTGAGGGGGTGATCCACATCTTTACCTTTGCCCAGAGACGTGGCATGCCAAAGACTTGTATCAAATAGGCAAGTGTTTCCCTTTGGGCTATTACCTGTGTGTGAGAAACATTTACTGGTTTAGTTCCTAGTGCCTTGAAATATTTAGCCCAGGTCTGTGATTCCAGACTTATCTTTTGTTCCATTACACTCCATCCACAACTGTTTCTAATCTCCATCTTGGCAATGACATTCTCTTTAGCTTACGTCAATGTTTGTAAAACCTTTCTCGGGGGCCACTTCTTTCTCCTTGGGATGCGTACTTTGTCCTTTAGAAGCTTGCATCTGCCCCCTTTAAACGTGTTACCACTGCAGACTTAAAGTATTCACCTCGGAAAGACCTTTTGTTTGTGGCTATCACCTCCATCAGAAGGATTTCTGAACTTCAAACCTTGTGTGTCAGCCCTCCATATATATAAGGCCGTGTGCTTAATGTAGCCAAAGAAGCTAATATTAATCCATTAAGCTTCCATTATTTTCCCTAATTATGCTAACCATGGGGAGTAGTTCATTGTATATATGTTCTTGGCCACCTTAGTTTCTGTTTGGATATGACAAAATCCATTGGAAAAGAATCTCTTTTTTAATTCCATTTTCTTTGGGAAAAAAAATGGGTATCAGGATTTCTAAAGCTAACCTTTCCATTGGTCTTTTACAGGTCATGAAAGTTAACTGAAGTTTGGTGGATCTATCCCAGAATCCACAACTGTGTATTCTGCTAGGAGAGTGGGCACATTGCAAGTGTTCAAAAGTACCTAACTGGATGATATTTGTGCCACTGTCTTGAGTATCTCTAAGCACTTTCTCAAGACACTACAGTCTGTATGTGATTTCCAGATCTAGATCTTTCTTTGGTGTTAATGTTGTTCATGATATCCCAAAAAGGCCTGACTTGCGACTCTATGCTAGTCATGATGGAGTTGAAATGCTCAACTCCAGTAATGAAAGTTACAAGACATTTCTGTAATGCTATACTGCTGTAGGCAGTTTCATTTCTAACACAGTCTTACACCATGAGTCTCATGTTGCCTTCATGTTTGGGGAGCTCTAAGGTAAAAAAGTTATTTGATCCTCGTTATGCCTGCCTTTCATGGACTGCTGGAGCTCAGGATCTGGGTCCTTAAACAGATAGGGTCATGGGTAAAGAGGTGGAGTTAAGGTAGTCTGGAAAAAGTTTTAGATTCCTGTAAGCCTTGTCTGGCTTGGTGTAGTAGTGATGAAGATGAAGCTGATGAGAGGACTAGCATTACAGTGTGTGTAACTTTCAATTTCTTTATAGAGAAAATGAAGGGCATGGTTTTACCCACTGCAAGGTGTACAGTACTCTGATAGTGCAATTAGTGTTTTGAAATGGCTTCTGTATGTCTAAATAAATCTACAGAATTTTCAATGATGTCAGACTAAGATTTTTGTGGGGGATACATATGTAGATTTTATGGGATGTGCCCCATGCTTGCAAAGAGGTGCCATTAAAGTCTGTGGATGTATTTCCTCACTGACCCTGCCCCAACATTAACATTAGTAAAGATGAACAGATAATGGGGTAGGAAAATATATATTTCATGTGTATGATAACATGAAACTGGGACATTCAAGTATTGACCAACAAGGGACAAATGCATCACAGAGCAAGAGGGTACTGCATGCCGTGTTATAAAAGGTTAAAAAATGCTTCAAAACATTTTAACCATATTGATACATTGCTTAAATTACTTTGCGTAAAACCTGAACAACAGTTTTGTTAAGTGAATATTTGAATCTCTCTAAGATGAAAGTCAATTTAAGTACCATCTTCAGGTGGTTGATTATAGGTTCTTTGCTTTGTGATGACATTGCCTATCAAACCCTTCCAAGGTGCAAAGTCAGGAGTTTTTATGATCAGTTGCTGTGTAAATTTGCATGTTTGCTCATCACAGTGGTGAGATCAAATTGGGAATTCTTAACTTTAGATGTGGTAAAATTTAAGGGACAGTTAGAAAGGCGTGTACAATTCCTCTAGCTCTCTGTCCAAAGCTGTTCATTTCATAGTGGACCAAGCGCATAAAATATTTATTCCTTTTTAAGGTCACTTTTTTGTTTCCCCTTCGGCCTTGGCAAACTATGCAGGACGTAGTGCCATGGAACACAAAGTGTTGTAGCAGGCAGTTAGAGTGTGTGTGTGTGTGTGTGTGTGTGTGTGTGTGTGTGTGTGTGTGTGTGTGTGTGTGTGTGTGTGTGTGTGTGTGTGTTGGGGGGGGGGTGCAGATGTACTCCATTTAATCTTGCTCTGCACAAAGTGTGAATAGCAGTGTAAAATTAGTCTGATGAGGAAAGCAGCACTGAATGTGTTACAGCTCAAACTTCAGGACATACCAGTTATGTGCTTTTAGGACAGGGTGTTTGTGATGGATAGGGGACAGTATTGTTACTGTTCAAAAGATGCTATGGAACAGTTGTAGTGTGCAGTTTGTCCAGGAACTGCAAATTTTGTTCTTTACAAAATTATTTCTGTCAAGATTGCAGTGAAGGAATTCAGACTAGAGCAGATATTGCTATATTTGAAGGTGGCTTGCAAAAGAACAGTTAGTTTTTGCATATATAGCTACATAGGTATGCTGTTTAAAGATGAAGTCCGAGTTGGATTGAGAAGTACAGTTTTTGTACTTATCAGCATTTGTACATAAGTTTGAAATTTTATGGTGGTACTAAATTGATATGTTTTGAGGGGCATAGCAGAGTAGGCAGTAGTAATTGCAGCCATCCTAACAGGCTGAGATTTGAGGTGGATTTTGAGAGTGGACACTTGTGCAACATGTTGCCACTGTGATCTGATCAACTTAATGCAATGCAATTTCTGTATGCCAAATAAGTCATTGGTGCACAACAGATGCCTAATAAGCTGTCTTGTAGAATGGATTTACTGTGGTGCTAGCTTGCTTATGAGCATACAGTCACAGATGTGCACTGACTTGTGCTGATGGCTATGACCATATAATGATCCTTAATGTGGGAGTGTAATACACTTCAATGAAGTCCATGATTTGGATGACATTTTCTGTGTTAGAACTGATACAGAAATTGGTGTATGCTAAAACATGGTGCTGAAAGCAATACATCAACAACTAAACTAAGACACTGAACATTTTAAGACACCGTTTTGCTCACTGCATTACATTTGCTTAGCTAGAGTCTTAATCAGATGCTGCTGTCCTCCTAGAATGTACCACTAAGTGATAGCAGAATGAGTGCTCTGTTGCTGTTTTTGAATCACCGGCACTATCAACCATTGCAAGTTCAGCTACATGGAAACAACAATACTACTGTTGCTCAGCACTGTCCACACACTGTATAAGTTGCTCAGCACTGTCCACACACTGTATAAGCTGCACCGTATGGTGCATCTTAATCATGCCTTCACAAACTGTTATCCCATTAGTGTTGCACAGGGATCATCAGTTTCCCTTTGTATGGAAAGTGGAGATGTGTACTGCATGGGCACAGTATTCATTTGATATTTTATTTCTCTGTATG
Organism: Protopterus annectens; assembly: GCF_019279795.1. Taxonomy (NCBI): domain Eukaryota; kingdom Metazoa; phylum Chordata; order Ceratodontiformes; family Protopteridae; genus Protopterus; species Protopterus annectens. Next base: position 316,643,649 of record NC_056750.1, on the reverse strand, counting down.
GGATGGCCCAAATTAAGTTGTTGCCATATGATGGAGATGTGGCAAATGCAACATTCTTTTCCTTTGGTACAAAGGATAGCAGTAGATGTTCTTCATCTCACATTGCTGCAGTCCTAACTTATGGGTAGTCCGCTGTCCTCGGTCGGCCCGAATACCAAAGTATTAGGCTGACGTCGGTCATGGGCGCTCAGATCTGACGTCAGAGCGTCAAGGTATTATAGCGCATGACCGACGTCATTTCCTCAGTCTTTTTTGCCGCATGGTCCGAAGCAGAAGCAGCATTTGCAAGTGCCGTTCGGCGTTCTGAAATTTTCGTATTCTGAGTTTCAGACCGAAACCAAGTTGGGCTAAGTACCCCGTTGGGGAATATTTTTGTTTTTTCTTGCCTCAGTTATTTCCGGATGTCAGAAAAAGTGAATAATTGTATTTCTTGTGGGAAACAGATACCGCATAGGGATTACCACTCTCTTTGTATTCCTTGTTTGGGACCTGAGCACGACGTAGTAGGGTGTCGCTTTTGTGCTAGATTTAATAAGCACACCATTAAACGTAGGTTAGATTGTGCTAGGCTTGTCTTCGGTAAGCGGTGTAATTACAATATGCCGTCGGATCCTCCGACGCCCGCTACCGCGAAGAAGCACAAAGATAAATCTTTGAAGTCCAAGCAGGATGACTCGTCCGTTCCGGATGCCGGTTCTTTAGACACTACGGTGGATTCGGTTGAACCGGCCGAGGTTTCAACTGAGTCTCAGGGGGAGACGTTGGTTTTGCAAGATGTGGCCTCTCAGGAGTCAGGTCAGGCTGAGGGGGCTTCTTAGGTTGTTGTTCTCCCTTCTTTGCCTAAGGTGGTTAGGCCTTTTCCTTCTGTCTCTAAGGTACCTTCCAAAGGCAGGCCTGGTTTGCCTGCCACAGGTGTCAGTCCTAGTTCTGCAGGTTCTGTGCCTAAAAAACACATGCTTAAAATGGCAGAAGATTTAATTACTTTAATCAGGGTTCTATGCCCCTCCTGATAAGAGGCCTAGGGTGGAGCCAGAAATGGAAACTTTGGAACAGGCTTCAGATTACACAGAGTCTGCCGCTGAAGACATTCAGGATTTTCCTCCTTATTCTGATTCAGACGCAGAGGATTCCACTCCTTCTGCTTCTCCTCCAGAGGATTTTTCTTTTTCAGAAACCCTGCATTCTATGAGGGAGCATTTTAAATGGGAAGGTCAGGATTTCTCAGATTCCCGGAAGAGGCTTAGGGAATTTTTGTTTTTACCACAGCATAGGCCTTTGGCTATACCTCCTGTTTTGGATGTTGTTCAAGACGTTTTTTTCTGAGGCTTCCCTTAATCCAGACTCTTTGCCTCCTGCTCCAGTTAAGCCGGATAGGTATTACAGGGTGCCTGAGGCTCATAAATATCTGTATAAGAGCCCTAGGGCTGACCCAGAAATTATTAGCCAGGGACCTAAGGGTGTCGGGGCTTCTGTTGTACAGAATCCAGTTCCTACGGATAAGGATGCTAGAGCTTTGGATAGGTGGGGTAAGAAAGTGTATACCTCTTCCACTTTAGCAATGAGGGCTTTGAATTGCCAGTTTCATATGTTGAAGTACCAGAATTTTCTCCTTACTCAGTTAAAATCTAAAGTGGATGCTTTGGCAGAGGGCATAGAGTGTAAGGAATTACAGGATTTGGTACATGCCTCTGATCAGGTGGGTAAGCATGCTTTGCAGTGTGGTTTTGATGCTTTACAGGCTTCTTCCAGGGTGGCTGCCACTGGTTCAGTTATTCGCAGGCACGCCTGGCTTAAGGATCAGAATTTGTCAGAGCATGTTAAAGCTAGGATTTTAGATGCTCCTTTGCAGTCTGAAGTTTTGTTTGGTTCTCCTGTGGAGTCTGTCTTGAAGAAAATGGAAGACAAGGCTAAGTCAATGCAGACTGTTAAAGATTTTTTGCAGGTGCAGCCCCCTAAGTTTAGCAGGAACTGGCCTGCTAAGGGTTGGACTTACCCCTCTTCTGATTCGCAGTCTAGGGGTAGATCTAGACGTGGTAGGGACAGAGCTCAGAGTTCTTTCAGGTCTAGACCGTGGAGTTCACCAGCACAATCTACAGGTGAGGGCAGAGGCCAGTCCTTTCGTAAACAGGCCCAATGACCTGCATTTCCAGCTGCCAGATCCTTCCTGTCTGGCAGCTCCTTTGGGAGGAAAGTTGGCACTCTTCAAGCAAAATTGGTTTCTAGTCACCCAGGACAAATGGGTGTTGGACATTATAGACCGAGGCTACAAGTTTTATTTCCACACATTGCCTCCTTTCAAAGGCATGCCAGACGTTCCTCCTCAGCAAAGGGTAGAGGCTCACAAACAGATTTCTTTACTTCTTCAAATGGGGCTATACAGCAGGTCCCTCTGTCAGAAGTGGGCCTCGGATTTTACTCTCGCCTATTTCTTGTACCAAAGAAAGGAAACACTTGGAGGCCAATTTTGGATTTATCTATCCTCAACACATATCTGGACATTCCAAAATTCAAAATGTTGATGTTGCAACAACTTCTGCCTCTGTTGGGCAAAGATCACTGGATGGTAACTCTGGATCTCAAAGAGGCTTATCTTCATGTTCCTATCAGGCCCAGTTGCAGGAGATTCCTGCGTTTTCGGGCTGGGACTTTACATTATCAGTTCTCTGCATTGCCCTTTGGCTTATCTACTGCCCAGGGTATTCACAAAGTTCTGGCTCCAGTGATAGCCTTCTTCAGGTTAAGAGGAATACAAATTTATCCTTATTTGGACGATTGCCTGATTCTTGCTCAAGACAAGCACGAGCTTCTTCACCATCTACAGTATGTTATGACAGTGTTAAGGTGCCTAGGGTATTCTGTGAACGAAACAAAGTCCAGTCTAGTACCCTCTCAGGAAATGTGCTTTCTGGGTGTGAGACTGAATACAGCTTCCCAGATGGCCTTTTTGACCCCGGACAAGCAAAATAATCTTTCACTTTACTTCCATCAATTGTCTCTCTGGTCCAGGCTGACTGCAAGGACAGTCCTTCAAGCCTTGGGGTTCATGGCATCTTGTATTCTGGTGCTTCCCAATGCCAAACTGCATATGAGGAAGCTACAATGGTATCTCAAAAATGTTTGGACACAACACTGCCAAGATCTGGACACTGTCATTCAGATTATACCTTGCATTCAAAAGGAATTTTTGTGGTGGGCTCAGGAATGTCACCTAAACAAGGGACTCTCTGTGACCCGACCAGAGGCGAGTCAGATTTTAACGACAGATGCCTCGGACAAGGCTTGGGGAAGCACACCTCAATGGAAAATGGGTTCAAGACACGTGGCCTGCCAGACTTCAACATTTACATATCAACTTGAAGGAAATGTTAGCAGTCCACTTTGCATTGATGGCTTTCAAGGATTTACTTCTCCCAGGGCAGGTGTTGATTCAAACAGACAACACTACTGTCATGTGGTACATCAACAAGCAAGGGGGAACCCATTCGTACCCTCTTTGCAGGCAAGCAATGATTTTGTGGGAGACTGCTCTCAGTTTGCAACTCACTCTTCAAGCAAGGTTTCTGCCAGGAGCACAGAACTCCTTAGCAGATGTTTTGAGCAGGCGGATAGTGGATCCCCACGAGTGGAAATTGGATCCTCATGTATTTCGACAGTTGACAATGCTATGGGGGACTCCAGACATAGATCTGTTCGCTTCTCCACTAAATTTCCAGGTGCCAAAGTTTTGCACAAAGATGTTTCATCCCACAGCTTGGAAAGTGGATGCTCTATCATTCAGTTGGAGCAATCTTCACGTCTATGCCTTTCCGCCTCTGCCTCTACTTCCAAAGGTTCTCTTGAAGGTCAGACAAGACAAGCCCTCCATGATTCTAATAGCTCCAGACTGGCCTCGACAGCACTGGTACCCTCTGCTGAGGAGTTTAGTATGGGAACCTCCTTACCCTTTGCCTTTGATTCCACACCTTTTGACTCAGGAGGGCAATCATTTCCTCAATGTCAGGATTCAGTCCATGCATCTCACAGCCTGGCTTATTCTGTTTTAGAACCTGGAGGGTCGCAGCTTCCTCAACAAGTTTTGAATGTTATTTTGGAGGCCAGGAGGCCTAGTACAAGGAAAGTTTATGCTGATAAATGGAGGAGATTTTTTCTTTGGAGCAAAGCAAAGAGCTTTGATGTTTCTAGGCCTGATTTGAGTGTTTCTCTTCAATATCTTACAGAATTATTGGACAAGGGTTTGTCTTTCTCCTCTATAAAAGTTCATGCTGCAGCCATTTCTGCTCACTATGACTGTGACCCACCATTGTTCTCTCATCCTTTGTTTAAGCAATTCCTTAGAGGGGCAAAGAACATAAGACCCCCGCGTAGAGCTCCTACTCCTGCCTGGGATCTCAATTTTGTGTTGGAAAAACTCACTTTACCTCCTTTTGAACCTGCAGCTACATCTGAGTTGAAGTTTTTGTCTTGGAAGACTGCTTTTTTGTTGGCCATTACGTCTGCTAGAAGGGTTTCTGAATTACAGGCTCTAATGGCAGTTGAACTCTTCCTAATTTTTCATAAGGACAGGGTATCTCTGCGTACTAATCCTACTTTTATGCCTAAAGTGGTTTCAAATGTGGCCTTGAACCAATCTATTCATTTGCCTACTTTTTATGCAGATCCCCAAAATAAAGGGGAGAAAATTTTGCACACTTTGGATATTCACAGGCAGTTGCGTTATTATTTGAGCAAGACTAAAGGGTTCAGACAGTCTCAGCAGTTGTTTGTTTCTTTTGCTTTGGGTTCTAAGGGGAAACCTGTTTCAAAACAAACAATTTCTAAGTGGATTGGCCTTTGTATTGCTTTTTGTTATTCTCATCATGGTAAGGAGATTCCAGCTGGAATCAGGCCTCATTCCACTAGGGCTACTGCCACTTCTACTGCTTTTTTAAGGGGGGTAGCTACTAAAGATATTTTGGAAGCAGCTACTTGGAGTTCAGTGCACACTTTTTCTAAACATTACCATCTTCCTCTTTATTCCAAATCTAGGGCTGGATTTGCCACTGCAGTCTTACAGGGCATTTTGGCAGCTCCCAATGCTTTATGATTTTGCCAGCCTCCCTTTACCTCTGCTTTGGGATTCTACCCATAAGTTAGGACTGCAGCAATGTGAGATGAAGAACATAGTACAGTTTTGTACCTACCATAAATGTAGATGTTCGAAGATCCACATTGCTGCAGTCCAATTTACCCTCCCTCCTTCCCCCTCTGTAGTTTGGAGTGGTTGTATGGTTTGGGTTGTAGCTGTTTTTTGTACATGGTTTTAGGGAGTTATTCTATTTTTGGCTGTTGCCTTTATTTTTAGGGCCTTCTGACATCTGGGGCAAGAAAAGACTGAGGAAATGACGTCGGTCATGCGCTTTAATACCTTGACGCTCTGACGTCAGATCTGAGCGCCCATGACCGACGTCAGCCTAATACTTTGGTATTCGGGCCGACCGAGGACAGCGGACTACCCATAAGTTAGGACTGCAGCAATGTGGATCTTCGAACATCTACATTTATGGTAGGTACAAAACTGTACTTTTATCCTCTCTTTACATTGTTACAAGTTTTCTTTGTGGCATTTCCTGCTAGGAGATTTGAATATTGGAACCTGTGCCTGTTTAAACAAAACCTGTTTTTGTGTTGCATGCAGAGGCTTGAATGTTGGATTTGCACTGTAAAAGTAGTATACTGTGACAGGGGCTTTTTGGACAGTTTATTTTTAAATTGCATTTTGCATCGTCTATTGATTTCTTCTTAATGCAATGTACTTTCTACTGGTAAGTATACAGAATAAATGTTTTCATTTGTATCAGCAGTTATTGAATATCTTTTTGAAAACATGAGATTAATAACATAACAGGCATTGTGGGCTGTGGTGGTGCAGTGTTTAGCATTGTCTCCTCACAGCAAGAGGTTCTCCCGTTCGATTCTCGGCTGGAGCACCTTCTGTGTGGAATCTGCATGTCCTCCTCGCGGTCAAATGACGTCTAAAGTCCTGCAGGTAGGTGTGTGCGTGAATTGTTGTGCCTTCTTTGAAGGTTGGGCGTCTGGCTGGCAACTCAGCACCCTAAAAATCAACTGCTAATCATTAGCGGACCGGAGTTCCGCTGTGGTGACCCCTAACAGGGATAAGCCCGAAAGACAGAAAAATATTAATACCGGTTATGTTATTGTATAAGTGTCCCCCCTCAGCTGACTGTCAAGTCTCCCCCAGTCAAACATGAACTTGTTCTTTTCTCTGTGGTGGGAAGTCTTCACAAAGTCATGGAGTGGGTCTGTATCACTTGATTGAAAAATCTAATTGTCGGATAACTATTCAGCGAACCCAAATTGTCGAAACCTCTCTTCATTAAAGGGCTGTTTCATCGAACTTTTTCATATGGAAAGCAACAGTTGGCCATCATTGGGAATTTGCCCTTTTCATCACTGTAGTCTGATCTCGGAGTTGGTATATTTAGTTAGGGGGAGTGTGTGGTTGAAGCCCCGACTTGGGTGGGTTTACATTTTTACAGTTTAGTGATGGGTGCTAAGTTAGACTTCTGTTTCTTTTCCCTGTGAAAAAATTTGATGAAACAGCCATTTGATTAAGAGAGGTTTCGACAATTTGGGTTTAGCAAATAGTTATTTGACAAAGGTTTTTCTCTGAAATGATATAGACCCCATGGAGGTTGGGGGAGTGGCACATCATTCAGTCAGCCATGACCAGTTGCTTATGTCCAATCGAACATCCTGGCTGTGAGGCCATTTATGATGGCACCCCTCCCCCCAATGGGAGGGGGAGGATGAGCAAGCTGCATCACCACAAAACAGCACCTTCCCCACATAAGTGTTCACTCCATGTACCCAATATAAAGGCTACTATCCATCAGTGACTTGGAGAGCCTACTGCCCTTCCCCTAGGCCATATCTTTTGCAGTCTGATCCTTCCTACGAGGAGACTGGTGCATTCCATAGCTGTTTCTGCTCCAGCCTCTCCCCCAGGATGAACACACACGATCTCTCCTGCCAATTCTGTCAGTTGCCCAAGCCATTACTTGATCCCATGTTGTGTAAGCAGCAGTCATGGCTTTATTCTTCTATGTCACCAAGTCTGGCTATAGTAGGCATGAATTTTTAGTGTATAACCACCTTGGTTTTATGATATCTTGTTTTACTTGATAAATGTTTGAGTGGATTGGGAATGAGGAATATGTAGACATGTTAAATACGCACTTTCAACTGAAATCTTAAAATATGAAAAGTGCTGATTCATAATTCAGTAAACAATATATTCAGTGTCTTATGACAAAGACAGAATGACAGATGCATTCAAGATTATTCATACTGTTTGCTACAAAGCTGTATTACTACTTTGAATCAGTGATACTTACGGCATTTGCATTTGCGTAGCTGAAGGTTGTCAGTAGAACTTTGCATAGAGTCTGCATTGTTTTTAATTGTATTGATCTTAGAAGGGTTGCAGTCTGCGTATGGAATTTTTGTTACAGAAAATCTTCATGGTTCAGGAATGATAGCATTTTTATAGAAATGTGATGCATAAATCACTAACATTAAAATTTAAGAGCTATAGTCACCCGAGTTTCTATGGCATTTGTTCTTGCTTTGGATATACACATGAACCATGTGTCATATGCCTTATAAGAAGCTGAACATTGTTGAAAAGAAATTAAAAGTAAAACCAGTAGGACACACCAGATGAGTTTCCAAAATGAAATCAGTTATAAAATAAAGAAATAACTCTGTATAGGTGGACTAATTTAATAAAATACCACAAAGCATACAAAATAAAATAAAACACGATAAGCTCTTTCGCATAAAATGCTTCTTCAGACCATATAGATACACAATATAAGGATGTCTTAAATACATTCCTACATCCAATAAAAATGTTCAACCGATTAAGACAATTAATTGGCATGTCATTTAGTACAAAAAGGTCTTCTTTGTTTAAGAATGGGTCTTAAAGAGATTTTGCAATTGAGGCCTTTGTTTTTATCTGCTTGTAAATTTAAAATCCAGTGTAGTTCCCTATTTTCTGTAATAGACTTAATATCTCCTAGCCGTTGATTTATAGCAGTAGTTTCTATAACTTTAAACTTGAACACCTGTTCTATGCCCATATCTTTAACATGTTTAGCTAGTAAATTTAAGGTATTGCCCTGCCTAATCTATCGGACATGTTTCCTGATCCCATCTCTAAGTCAACGATCCGTCTTCCCTACATAAAAATGTTTGCAAAGTACACATTGAGCTAAGTATACCAGATGCTTAGTAAGGCAATTTGCTGTTACCTTAAAGAAGTACCTTCTATTGATGGTTGGGTGTGTAAACATACTATCACTATCTACCAGATCACAAAAATTACAGCTACCACACTGAAATGTACCAAAACCCATTGATGGTGTTGGATCATCCTTCTTATAGCACAGCATCCTTTTCAATGACTTGATATTTTTAAACCCAAATATAGGTTTAGACCCTATCACACCATTTACTACATGAGCTGATGTAAGAATATGCCAGTTCTTTTCAATGATGCTACATATCAATTTAACATTACTGGAATATGTTACAGCGACAGGAATCCCTGCCTTGCATAAATACAGTCTTTCATGCTGACTATTACCACTGTCACTAGTCCAAACTCTCTCTGAAAAATATGGTTTATGCCTCCCATTCCTGATGGTACTAATACTCGCTAATTCTGTGTGCAACTCATTTGTGGAATAGCCTCTATCTTGTAACTCATGACACATCACAACTTTTTCCTCTTGAAACATTTCATCCCTATTATGCAGTCTAGATAACCTTAACGTCTGCCCTCGTATAATATTCTTATATATGCTAGGTGGGTGTAGGCTTTGGTGATGTAAAATGTGGTTTCTATGGCACTGTTTCCTAAACCTGCTAGTCACAATCTTGTTCATATGGTCTTTCCCCAACTTAACATCTAAAAAATCTATACTGCTGTTCAAAATATGAAACTCAAATTTTAAAAAAGTATTAGTATTGTGTAGACTGAAATTGCTTGCGACCCCCAGTCCACAAAATAAAAACATTGTCAACAAACCTGCAATAAAATTTAATGTTGGGTGCGTGTATATTATCTAACAGACTCATTAACTCCCAATAGCCCATGACACTATTCGCGTAACTATCAGCGCATGGTGTACTCATGGCTACTCCTAATTTATGTCAGAAATTATTCCAAAAAGAGAAGACTTTGTTCTCTATGATGGTTTCAATAAGTAAACACAGTAAATCTATAAATTCTGGAGTGTAGTCACTATGTATATTCAAAAAATTCTTTACATACTCTAATCCTATATCATTAGGGATCACTGTAAATAGTGAACATGCATCCATTGTCACAAATTATTATCATCCACAGAAGTATCACCCACATTAGCATATCGTTGTCTCAAAAATTGTTCAGTGTCAAGTAAAATAATATCTGTCCTATCTAGTGCTGTCTTTAAATGTCTGTCTACAAGTCTTGTCTTTTGACTTTTCCCAGTTAGGGGTCGCCACAGAGGAACTCTGGTCCGCTAATGATTGTCAGTGGATGTTTACAGTGCCAAGTTGCCAGCCCGATGCCCAACCTTCAAAGAAGGCACACCCTTTCACGCACTTACCTGCATGTCTTTCACATCACTCAACTGTTCTGGCACCCATCCATGACAAGATACTGTTGGTCTAAATGGTGGATGAGACGTGTTCTTGTGTACGTTAGGCAATCCTTGGAATGTAGGAATCATTATCATATCTAACATAAAGAACCTATATAGTTCATTGGTAATATTATTTAAAAGACAATCAGATAACATAAGACGAACATTTTCGCTTATCTTATCAATATCTGACAAAGAAATTGGCTCATAAACACATACATCACTTAACATATTAACTATATTTAAAGTATAAAAATCAGCATCCATTACAACCAATGCCCCTCCCTTATCTGCTGGTTTAATAATAATAGTGTCATCAGTTTTTAATGTCCGTAAGACTTAACTTTCTTCTCTTGTTAAGTTATAAAACTTTTTCTTTCTCAAAGTGCTAGAATTGTTGTTAAATAAGTCATTTAAATCATGTTCACATATATTACAGAATGTTTCCAGATCTGGGTTAAGCATCGGACCAAAAGTTGTTGTTGAAAAGAAGGCAAAACTTATCCTTCACCATTCATATGAGATTTGGGGCTTGCATTCCATCTGCTGGATCTGCAGGTTGTTTGGATATGCACTTAAGCAGTCATATGTAAATGTGTAAGTTAGCATAGTGCAAGCAGGCAGCTACTGTGCAGAATGAAATTTTGTTGAATGCACTGTGTAGTTTTATTTACAATAGGTTCATAGGTGTTTACTAGGCTAATGACCATAAAGGGCCTTTTTAAGCCTAGCCATGCATCCCAAATCTCTGACAAGTTCTGATACACTTGTTTAGTGTAAGCAAGAACTTGGGAAATGAAACATTTACAACAGGGACCTGGGAGATGAACCATTTACAGGCTGCCTTTGTCAATTAGAGAGGCAGGTGCCAAACCAGGGGTGAATTTCCTGTTCCCCATCCAATTGTCCAAGATGCACTTGAATTGGGTTAACAAAACTAAACTCTGTATATATTGTGCTTCCTGCATATCCTGGCTGCTATTTAACCCTGCATTGTCATGCTGGCTAAATGTAACATTTTTAGGAAATGTCCAGTTATTCTGGGTTTGCAAGAATACGTTTGTCTTTCTGCCTAGCACTATATAAAACTTTTATTCCTGACACAGAGAGAAGGCATATAGCCTGGCAATGAGAATTCAGTTGGGCCTTCCTAAAGCTTACCTGGTGATATTGAGACAGATTAAGGAAATGTGTATAAGTTACTTTCATGATAGCACCATAAATAAAGAAGACCAAAGGAAATGTAACTTACCATGGCAAACACTTCTACAAAGAAGTAAATATATAACATGCTCATACAAATTAATAAAAGACCTGAAATTCCAAGAACATATACTCATATCTAACTATTGGAAAGCTAAAATACCATCGATAGAGAACCATAGAATAATGCAAGCAATCAACTTAACCATAAAATCTATATCACGGCAAAAACTAACATTTACTCAAATCATGATTTACAATAATGCGTATTACACACGCCTTAGACTGCATAAAATTAAACCTAGAAACTCTCAAACTTGCCCGCATTGTAAAGACGAAACTGCTGACCTTCTGCACATGTTCTGGAGCTGTAAATGCGTTTTCAAATTATGGAACTCACTGAAAGTACAACTACAAAAAATGGGATATCAGACATCAACGCTCACTTGGGAATTCACGATTTTGCATATACCACCAAGCAATCTATCTAAAAACCGAACAAACGCTCTTATTAATATTTTCCTGTTAATTAAGCTTTACATAGCAACCAACTGGCTAACACCATGTAAAACCTCATGGAACAACTTTAGGACCTTAGCGATAAGATATATATTAGCCCACAAATACATATTAAACAAACATAACCAAAAGCATAATAGTTTGAAATTGTGGGAACAAATTTTCAATATTATACTTGCATAAATCATTGAAGTTGGCGTACATTGATAACATACACAATAAGATGCACAACAATATCTAGCAGTATACTTAAAGGAGGGTAATCTCCTGGAAGAAATAATGTGTTACCTATCTGTATATCAATAATGTATGAAAGCATTCATGTAAATAGTGTAAATATGTTTTAAGTATATTGATGTTATACCATCTGTATTTTACTTGTGATTATTCTTGTGAAGCGATGTATTATGAAAAAGAAAAACAATAAAGAAATATTATTGAAAAAAAAAATTTTGATGCGTCATTTGTTCTTTCCAGCACACCATGCTTCTGCACCAATATTGACCTCTTGTCATTAGTGCTTGGGGCTGAGTTATCATTAAGCAGCTGTCCCTCTATCTCTTCCAAACTGCAGGAGGTGAACACCTTTACCTACTTGACCGTAGTCAAGTGTAAAGCAAAGTAGAAGCTGCTGTACAGCAAGAGCATTGATAGCAAAGACAGCACAACTTGTTCATCTTGGTTGTAGCATTTGCAGTGAAAGCTGCAGCTGTGATCTGCAGTAATCTGTTGTAACTACTTCGTATTTATTTCTTAAGCCGAAGCTCTGACAGAAGTCATTAAAGCTATATACCTAAGGTGGTGCTTGTATGTCTCTAGAATCGGTACAAATGAATTTTCAAAACTGAATAACCGCATAGGTATCTAACAGAGGAAGTGGATGTCATCTTTTGTCCGTGCTTCAGTTTTGTTTTTCCTGCTTATGTGTATGTGGCTGATATTTTTCTGTAACATTTTATCTGGATTATTCTAAACTGTGAAGAGTCCGGTATAGAACATTGTTTATCTGTGATGGGCAGAAGTGTATTTATTGTTGTCCATTATTGGCAGGCATGCAACTTGCATAGCCCATCCCATCAAAAATAGCAAGCTTTGGCCTTGTAATCCTTAACTTTTTGCATGTATTCAAAGAAACTTTAGAGTGAAGAACTAGTTCTTACTAATTTTTTTGTAGTAGTGGTGGGGTCCTTGGTTAGCAATAATTTTTAATGTGACAGGTTGTAGAGTCTTTCCACTTTGTTGTGATAATGACAGGAGCAAAATAAGCAGTTGAGCAACCGCTTTCTGGACACCACAGTATCTTTTAAAGTGTAGGCTATTGTGTCTTTTTGAACTCTTCACTAAATACATCTGTATTCATGACCCATGATAAATAGTGTTTGAGTGAAAGATGGCACTAATTTACAGAAACCATCTGTGTCCCTATAATGTGGCTTTGATGAGGTTTTGGTACTTGATTGTTAAGAAAACATTGACACTAAGATTATTGCTGCAGGGTTTATTTACCGAGGGCTGTGGGTAGTAGCTGATTCTAGTTACAATTTTCTCTGTGTCTGATACAGCCCCTTGTGTGGTTGAAAGATTTAGCTGCTGGAGTTTCTAGAGGTGTGTAGCCTGTTAGCCTGTTGACATGACGAACTTACCATCATAAGAGCAGTTGGACTTCAATTGTGAAAGAAAAAAAAAAAACACATTTTTATGCAGTTGTGTGGGCTGTGTGAGGACTGGCGGAAGCCTTGTGATTTTTTTACTTATTATTTTACATGGTGTCGATGTTCCACTTTTAGATATTTTTACATTTTTGTGACCTCCACAGAGATTGCATTTTCATGGCTGTGTTCAAAATTTGTAGAATTGCTGATACCAAGACTTTTGCTTTTAGCATGTTTGATTCAGACTGTGCAACATATGCTGATAGAACTCCCTTGTGAAATGCATTGTGGATGTGGCCACATGGCAGAATTCCAAGATTCATTACCCCCTTTTCTAGCTTCTCACTGTATTTAATCACAGAGTGCATGCAATTTTTTTTATTGTATTTTTGTTTGGCCTTTCCACTCTTGTAACACAAGTGAGGCCATGGATATGTTTTTTTTTCTAGAGTATTTGCATGAGATATAATTAGTGTAAACCAGCAATTTCCTTCCTTAGATCACTGTTGTAATATTCCAGTACTTATAGGTTACCCTGCCAAGGGTAACCAGACATCTGGCTGGCGTATCAAAGCTCAAACATTCTGGATGCACTGTATGTCCCATGTATGACCTCAACCTGTGGGCTGGGGGGGCACATGCAAAGGATCTCAGGAATAATGGTTTAAATTCAGAGTTGTTTGCTGCTACCACTGGTCCGATAAATACTCCACTGGAGAACCTTCTTTTTTCTCTGTTTGTGGTTAAAGATTTGTTGATGTAAGCTAAGAGAGCAGAAATGCGACTGTGGAAGGCAAATACCTTATAAAGACCTCCACTCTTTGCTTGTTTTGCTTATGGGATGAGCATGACTACTGTAATTGTAAAATCTGCCAATTGTTCATCCCTAAAACTTTGTACTAGGCTACCCTCACTGAGTATCTATCTGGGAACCCGACATCTCAAGTGCCTCGCACACTCAAAGATGGTGGAACCTTCAGCCTTTGATGTCCAGCTTGCACCTAAAAAGAAGTGTGAGAAATTAAAAATAGATGATTCTGCTCACTCAGATTCAGACTTTCTTGTCAAGATGTAGCAGACCTTTGCAATGCATCCGGATCCTTCTGAGATGCCTGCAACCATGACCTTGACAGAGACTGGTATGGCATCCTGTGCTTCTAATTAAGTACAACGCCCCGTTTGGTATGTACCTATCCAAACACCTGCACCACCTGGAAAGGCCACAGAAATGCCTCGCAAAGAGAATCCATGCCTCCAATACCTGTCCTTTGCGGACAGGCACAAGTCAGTATCACACTACTCTGTATCGTACAGATTGCTCAGAGGTAATCTGTGCCTCACCTACAAGACAATCTCGGACCCTGCCCTACTAGAGATGCTTCATATCCGTAAGTCTACTCCTCACTCATTACCCACTTGAAAGGCCTAATCTAATATGCAACATCAACAAAACCTACTGGAGAGGCAGGTTTGTTTCCCAGAGGTTGCCGTGTCTCTGGAGTAGACTCCCCATACACGTCAGAGTACCTCTCTGACCCTCTTTAAACGCATCCTTGATGAGTGGATGGGAAACCACAAATTTGTCCCAGGGGTTTCACTTGTGTCCCTAATTGACAGGGGTGACAGGTGCTGACTGAGGTTTTCTGGGGCTTGTAAGGGCCCCAGGGCCATTAGCCTAGTAACCTCCTATGAGGAGACTGAAACTTCATTTTCTTCGGAAGAGAAGGGGAACCAAAAGAGTGACTGTCTTTGAGGGACCAGAGCAGAGGAAATAGCTAGGCTATTTGGAGCCCAGAGTGCAACCCTCATTTGCCCACCTTGCCTGGAGAGACAGAATGTTTTTTTTTTTTTTTGAATGGGGGAAAACACCTTGATGACAACTTTTCACAAAAATGTAAGGGAGACCAAGAGCAAGTCTAAACAGGGAGTTTTATTGAAAGTTTAAAGCATTTTAAGAGTAAATCATTTGTGTCATGTGATGCATAACCAAACACTTTGCTTTTAAAGAAACCGCACAGTTACCTTTTTCTTAACATATGCAGTGGTGGTGCTGCGGTAGCGTTGTCGCCTCACAGTAAGACGTTGTCCTGTTCGATTCTCAGCTAGAGCGTCTTCTGTGTGGAGACATGCGTGAATGGGCGTACCTTCATTGAAGGTTGTGCGTCAGGGCCGGCAACTCGGCATGTAAAAATCTACTGCCAATCATTAGCGGGCCGGAGTTCTGCTGTGGCGACCCCGAACCAGGAAAAGCCGAAAGACACAACATTAAAATAAAACACGACTTGAGTAACATCATAATTTGCTGTATGAAGTGTTAAACCATTACTGGACACAGTCATTAGTTCCAGGGTGTTGTGTTCTTATTCCGAATTCACCATCTCTCCTCCCTGTGGTACACCATGATATGTACAAGTATCGTTTGACAAGTCAGAGGAAAAGCTCTACAGTACAAATTGCACACAGTAAGGAACCAATGCATATATATATATATATATATATATATATATATGTATATGTAAATATAAAATGACGTGCATTAGAGCAAAGCAAAATACAATGATTTTGCAATTAAACCATTCTTAGAAACTCCTTAAGGAAACGGCATTCATTCAATAATAGAAAAAAGCAGCCTTGATGAATTATGAACTCCTTTCACCCAATTAAACAATGCATTTATTGAAAGTCTATCAACTAACAGGTAAAAAATAACCTTGCTGAATTAAGATCTCATCTCGCCCTTCATTAAACAGCTTAGCATTCATTGAGAGTCTGTATCTGTTGACCATTAAGCAGCATAGCATTCATTGAAAGTCCAATCAGTAAAAATGAATCAACTAATTGATAAAAACAGCCTTGATGAATTAAGAACTTGTATCTCTTTCTTACTGCAGTGCCCCCTGTAAATCGATGTATCATTCTTTGAAAGTCCAATCGATAGAAGTACTGTAATCAAGTAATAACATATAAAAATAGCCTTGCTAAATTAAGAACTCATGTTTATTCTCCCACCAATAAAACTGCCAACAAAGTTTCTATGTGCCTTATATAGCAATAACAATACCTCAAAATTTTACTTGTGTGCCATTCCTCACAAATCAGTTGCCACTTTATCAGAATTGGGGACAAATCCAGAAATAATAATCAAATTCAGGGCACTTTAAAGTTAAACAGTACTAATATGTTGTCATTGACAGAATAAGAGAATGTGAATTAGTTTACATTTTTTCTGAAATAAGTAAGTCTGTTATAATTCTAATTATTGTCATTATTTATCAAGTGCAATTTACCACTTGTTACTAAAACAAAGGTACTTTAGTAATTGTGTGCAATGCTGAACTGCAATTTATGCATTACATTTTAATGTGACACATCCACCATACCGCTCAACTGCCCTGATTTTTTGGCTGTTATTTTTAGTATAAAATTTGTGGTTTTCTGGTAAAGCACTGGGCACTCAACCTCAGCCCATAAGGCAAAACGTACCCAACACACTAGTCATAGGCGACTCTATAGTCAGACACACTGACTTTCCTCTCACCAGGCTAAACAAGGAGAAAGTTACTGTCAGCTGCCTGTCGGGTGCCAGGATCCACCATATAACGCACGCACTGAGGTCACTCCATAACAAGTACAAGCATCCTCCAAAAGGGCCTCATAGAAACAGACAACTGGTGCCAGAGCCATGGCCGCAAGCTAAATGTCAAAAAGTGTATAGTCATCCCCTTTGGCAAAAACAAAGTGCCCACAAATTACCACATAGGTGGTAATCCATTAAGTACAGAAGAAGTAATTAGGGACCTGGGGACCCAAGTTGATAGCAATCTCTCATTTGACAACCTTGTGGCCAAAGTGGTTAGAAAAACATTTTATATAGCCCACCTAATCATGAAGGGATTCACATCTAGATCAGGGGAGGTCATCGTGCCTCTTTACTCATCCCTCATCAGGCCCATAATTGAGTACAATGCCCCTTTTGGGATGTACCTTACCAGACACCTGCAGCAACTGGAAGGACCCCAAAAGTACCTCACCAAGAGGATCAAAGGGCTCAAACAGATGCCATATGCTGCCCGGTTAAAGAAACTCCAGCTCTACTCAGTGGCATACCGCCTGTTCAGAGGCGATCTGTGCCTGACGTATAAAGCCATGTCCAACCCGGAATTAATGAACATGCTGCACCTCAGAAAATCCAAATCCCATCGAGCTACGCGCTTGAGAGACTTGAACCTCAGCACTGAAATAAATAGGACATGCTGGAGGGACAGATTCATAACCCAGAGGCTCCCTTCACTCTGGAATAAAATCCCAGTCCAGGTTAGGCAGAGTCCCTCATTGACTCTCTTCAAGAGGAATCTTGATGAGTGGATGGGAGATCGTAGGTTTACCCCGGGTATCACTTCTGTGTCACTGTTAGACAGAGGCACAGTATACTAACCTCGAAAAAGGGCATAGCAAAATAAATTTAAAATGGGTGGCGAAAGCCAAACACATTCTGGCTAGGCTTATAAATGCCCTAGGGCAGATAGCCTAGTATGAACCTATGAACCTATGAAATATGACTGTCATTGTCCATGTTGGAGTGAATTACCTGAGACATACCTCCCTGGACTACATGAAAAGAGACATGGAGGAGCTCTCCGACGATGTGGCCCATGCAGATATGACACTAGCCCTGAGTAGCATCCTGCCATCTCCCAGAATGATACCACAGTACAAGGACAAAATGATTGATTTCAGCAATTGGCTAAGCTTTTGGTGTCATTCGAAGGGGATCAGGTATCTGTCTGCCTGGGATGACATGGTTGACGAGCCACGATGCTTTGCCAGAGATGGCGTGCACCTGTCGCCTCTGGGATTCCGGATACTGGCTAAGGCTCTTGCCGCCCCTATAGTGCCTTTTTTAGGCAAGGCTCAAATGTCAAATGCACCACCATAGTAGATACAAACAAACAAAATCTAAGGATAATGCTACTCAATGCTAGAAGTCTAAACTTCAAAATGCACTCACTTGAGGCACTCCTTAAGATGGAGAACATCGACATCTGTGCAGTGATAGAGACTTGGTTTAAGGCTCCAGAGAGCACCCCTGCATTACCAGGCTACAATTCTTACCACACCTTTCGGCCTCCTAACCTGGACCGAAACACTAAAGGAGGAGGCGTGTTCATATTCATAAAGGATATCCACACCTCCAGGGTAGTTGCACAACATAATGCATCTGAAATTGTCCAAGTACAATTAACACTGGGCAAGACTGAAATTCAGGTTGTAGCTTGTTTCAGATCCCCCACCATGTCCCAGGACACCCACTCTATGTTTCTCAATATAGTGGATAATATTAAGGTACAGCCCAATACCCTAATGGGAGATTTCAACTACCTCACCATCAACTGGGAAAACTACTCAAGTACTAACTCTTTTGCCCAACATTTTCTGGAATTCATTAATGCCAATGCCCTGGATCAACTTGTCCATGCCCCCACCAGGGGCAGCAACATCCTTGACCTGGTCATTACCAATATGGATGGCAGAGGTCAACTCCTCGCTGGTCAGATCAGATCACAAGCTAATCATCCTAGACATCCATATCCCGCCCCACACCCCATTAATGAAACCATCGTAAAAAATTTCTCCAAAGTCATCTTCATGCTTCTTAAGTCAGAAGTGGCTTACTTCATGACAACCATACAGATGGAAAATAGAGGCAAAACTGCTGAATCATATACACATGCACTGTATAATCACATACACGAGTGCATGGACCGTGCCATCCCCAACAGAACCAAGATGCTATCCCCCCAAAAAAGGAAGCCGATCTGGTATTCCTCTGCCATAAACAAACTCTACAACAGAAGGAAGAAACTGTTGCAAAAAAGAGTAAACTCCCATGATTGCAGGAACTCCCTGGTCA
Source organism: Protopterus annectens (assembly GCF_019279795.1). Classification (NCBI taxonomy): domain Eukaryota; kingdom Metazoa; phylum Chordata; order Ceratodontiformes; family Protopteridae; genus Protopterus; species Protopterus annectens. The sequence continues at coordinate 316,624,669 of NC_056750.1, read as the reverse complement.
GCCTCAGCAAGAAGCTGAGAACCCTCATAAAATCCTCCAATGCTAGTTGTTGTTCTTCTTTTGGCTTTTCCTGGTTAGAGGTCGCCACAGCTGAACTCCTGTCCACTAATGATTGACAGTAGATTTTTATGGTGCCGAGGTGCCAGCTCGATGCCCAACCTTCAATGAAGGCATGCCCTATGCATGTTTTTCGAACGCCACTCGACCGCGGGGAGGACATGCAGACTCCACACTGAAAGCATTCCAGCCGAGAATCTAACTGGAGAACCTCTTGCTGTGAGGCGACAACACTACCGCTGCACCACCGTGGCTTCAAAATTGACATCAGATGTATGTACTTGTTTAAATTTAGTATCTACTACATACATCACTGAACATGCTTAACTGTATAACATACAATTTATGAAAAATGTTATACAACTACCATTAACAAAAAATTGTTTTACTTTTAGTGCTCTTCCAAACATTAATGAGATGACGTGGATGTATGCTTTTCAGTCCCCCCCCCCTCCCACACACACACAAAAAGTTCCAATCTTTCTCAGCTACTTTTTCTTGTGAAGCCATATTTCACAAATTTGACTGATGCTTTATAGTCTTACATTTATTTACTAATTGCAATGTTGCTGGTTTTCCTCCTGTTCATCTCCATCGCCCAACCCCAAAGTCTGGTTCAAGTCCAAGGTACTTCTGATTCTTCTAGTCCACTCCTGTGCTTTTTTTCCGTCTCCAGCATTTTCCTTTGGAACACTGGAAAAGGTTTCACTAGCTGTCTCTGTAGGAGCTTTATCATCAGAAGAATGATAAGCAGGGTCCTCTTTAGTTTGATGACTTATTTGTTGAACAAACTTCTGCATTTCCTCCTTAGCCTGTTCTGCATCAAAAACTGACTGATCCTCAAGGAAAAAATATTTTGAAGACAGATAGGTACAGCTGCTTGAATATCACATCTGCCTCTCGACATTCTCTAAGTGATGGGATAAATTTGCTTATCTTCTGCCTGGTGTACAGCATCTGCTGGTAGGACTGCATCTTTACTAATACAGGTCTTGGCTTGCTTTCTCATAGCCAGGTTTGGAATATCCACATGATGCACCCTTTCAATTAAATCCTGCTGCGGAACACCAATCTAGTTGCTTACTTGTGCTATCATAAAATTTACAGTCTGTTCCCTCTAGTTTTTCTCGTACACAGTGAAAATCTCAGGTTCTCTCTGCGTGATCCGTCCTCTTAACTCTACCATTCTTTGAAACGGTTCTTCTTAGGTTCATAGGTTCATAGGTTCATACTAGGCTATCTGCCCAAGGGCATTTACAAGCCTAGCCCATCGTTTTGTGGCTTACGCCACCCCTTTAGTATGGGGAACTATACCCATTATTTTGCTGTGCCTCTGTCGAGCAGTGACACTGAGGTAATCCCTGGGGTATATCTGCGATCTCCCATCCATTGGTCAAGATTTCTCTTGAACAAGGCCAGCGAGGTGCTCTGCCTCACATGTACCGGGATTTTGTTCCACAGCATAGGGAGTCTTTGGGTGATGAATCTATCCCTCCAGCACGTCCTATTAATAGCCGTGTCGAGGTTTAAGTCTCCGCCCTTGTGGCTCTGATGGATCTAGATTTTTGAGGTGAAGCATATTCATCAAATCTGGGTTTGACATGGCCTTGTATGTTAGGCAAAGGTCACCTCTGAGCAAGCGGTGGCGACTGAATAGAGCTGGAGTTCTTTCAGTCGGGCAGCATAGGACATATTTTTGAGACCCTTTATCCTTTTGGTGAGGAACTTTTGTGGCCTCTCCAGCTGCTGTAAGTGTCGGGTCAGATACATTCCGAATGGGGCATTGTACTCAATCATTGGTCTGATGAGTGATGAGTAAAGGGAGACCATGACCTCCCTTGATCTAGATGAGAATCCCTTCATGATAAGGTGGGCAATGTAGAAGGTCTTCCTAACTACTTTAGCTACATGGGTGTCGAATGACAGACTACTATCAACCTGGGTCCCCAGGTCCCTGATAACTTCTTCTGTGCTCAGTGGATTGCCACCTATTTGGTAGCTAGGGGTAACCTTGTTTTTCCCAAAGGGTATGACTATGCATTTTTTGGCATTTAACCTTAGGCCGTGGCTCTGGCACCAGTTATCCGTTTCTGTGAGACCCTTCTGAAGGATATCTGTGTCAGATGTGTTTTCTACTATGGCGCCCAGTTTGCAGTCATCTGCAAACTTTGTCAGCCACAACCCTCCTGTGTTTGCTTTTACTTCGGAAAAGTAGATGCCAAACAAGAGTGGGCCCAGGACTGAGCCCTGTGGGACACCACTTGTGACAGGCTTTGAGTCTGACATGGCGCCAGCAACTCTGACCCTGTGGGTTCTGTCACTCAGCCAGTTTGCAACCCATCTTGTGATGTATGGGTTAACATTTAAGCTGATGAGTTTTTCAATGATACCCGAGTGGGGTATTGTATCGAAGGCCTTAGCCAGATCGAGGTAGGCTGTATGGACTGCCTTTCCCTCATCAATGGCTTTGGTGACTGTTTCAAAAAGTCAACCAAGTTTAAAAGGCATGATCTGCCTTTGACAAAGCCAAACTGGGTTGGATCCAAAGTCTGCAAATTCCCTATGTCTTTATTTATGAGGTCCATTATGATCCTCTCCATGGCTTTGCAGATAAGGCTTGTCAAGCTAATGGGCGGTAATTTCCAGGGTCGGTGGAGGCACCGCCTTTGTGAAGTGGGACCACAGTTGCAGTGCGCCACTCCTGGAGTGCGTATCCAGAGGTAAGACTTTGATTAAACAGCTGTCCTAGCTGTGGGTTTAATTCCTCATTGAGTTCGTGGAGCACACAGCCGGGGACACCATCAGGTCCCATGGATGCTGTGTTTTTGCTTTGGAGAGAGCAGTTCTCACTTGGGCTGGAGATGTTTGGGGGCTGAAATCGTTTGGTATAGATATCTCTCCTTTTGGGAGGGGAGAAGTTTGCACTGAACCTGACAGCCAGTATGTTGGCAATGTCCGTAGGATCAGTAATCTTCACATCATTTTGAACTAGTTCTGAGCATATCTGGGAGTTTCCTCCTAGGTTTCTAACATAGCTAAAGAAGGCCTTATGATTGTCTTTTGAGTCTTTAGCTATTTTTCTCTCGAAATTTGCTTTGGATGATTTTATGAGAGCTCTTAGTTTTTACTTATAGTGATCAAGGGTGTCTTACCTTTTAAGGATTTTGCTCTATCTTGTAGTAGCTTCCTCCTTTTGTTGTAGAGTTTATTTATGGCTGGGGTCCACCAGACTGACGCTTGCCTTTGGTACAAAGAGTCTTTGTTTTGCTTGGGATTGCCTTATCCATGCAGTCCTGTAGGTGCTGGTAGAAGGCATTTGTAAGTGATTCAGCGGCTTGAGTACTGTTTTCACATGCTCGGGGCCTTAAAGGAGACCACACTAGTCTTTAGAAGTGTGAAGTCGGCTTTTGAGAAGTTCTTTACTGTGGTCTTTTTATTTCAGGTGGGGTGGGATGAAGACCTCCAGCGAGATTAGTTTGTGATCTGATCTCACCAGTGAGGGGTATACTTCCGGTGTTGAACATTGTGCTCCCATGTTCGTGATGATGAGATCAAGTATGTTATCTCCTCTTGTGGGGATGGTGACTAGTTGTTCCATGGCATTTGAGTTTATGAATTCCAGGAACTTTTGGGCTAGGGTGTTTGGGCTTGAGTAGTGTTCCCAGTCTATATTAGGGTAATTGAAGTCACCTAGTATGATGGTGTTTGGTGATACTTTTATCCCTCTAGTGTTTTCAGGAAGGCCATGTGAGGTTCCTGAGTTTGTGAGGGTGGCCTGTAACATGCTACAATTTGCAGAGCAGTCTTGCCTATGGTTAATTGCACCTGGATGGTCTCCGATGCATCATGCGTTGCCACCAGTCTTGAGGTGTGGGTGTCCTTGATGAATATGGATACCCTCCTTTCTTGGTATTGTCCGGATTTTGGGGCGGAACGCATGATATGAGGTAAAACCTGATATCGCTGGGGTGCTCTCAGGAGCCTTGAACCAGGTTTCTGTCACAGCACAGACATCGATGTTCTCCATACTGAGAAGAGCCTCGAGTCGTGCATTTTGAGATTTAGACTTCTGGCATTGAGCAGCATTACCCTTAGTTTTTTCCTTTTTGTGTTCTAGGGTGGTAGGTTTAGAATTTGAGCCTTGCCTAAAAAGGCACTATGGGGTGGCAAGAGCCTTTGCCAATATCCGAATCCCAGGGTGACAGGTGCAAGCCGTCCCTCAAGCAGCGTGGCTTGTCCAGCATGTCATCCCAGGCAGACAGATACTGGATCCCCTTTGAATGACACCAGTGTTTAAGCCAATTGTTAAAGCTGATCATCTTATCTCTGTATTGTGGCATCATTCTTGGTGAAGGTAGGATACTGCTCAAGGTCAGGGTCATACCTGCCTGGGCTACATAATCAGAGAGCTCCTCAATGTCTCTTTTCATGTAGTCCAAGGAGGTGCGTCTCAGGTCGTTTACACCAGCGTGGACAATGACTGAGTCATATTTGTACCTGCTGTTGAGAGACCTGAGTGCTTGCGTTATGTGGCGGATTCTAGCGCCCGACAGACAGCTTACTGTGACCTTCTCCTTACTCAGTCTGGTGAGCGGACGTCAGTGTGTCTGACTATGGAGTCACCAATGACTAGTGTGTCTGGCATTGTGTTTGGCCTTAAGGGCTGTGACTGTTTGACACTCTGACTGTGAGGTCTATGTGTTGCAGGTGTTGTGTTCTGAGGTGGTGGTTGTTTGGGTGTCTGCTTTGGTGGCCTCTGCTGTTTTGGTAGATTTTTGATCAGAGCCTCGAGTATGTCTTTGTGTGTTTATGTGTATGATTTGAGGTTGTAATGGTACTATGTGAGACTGGGTCTATAGTGTGTGTGGTAACCTTCTCCTCCTGACTGGTCTTGCCAGTCCTATGTTGAGAGAGCTCAGCCTCCAGTTTGGCCGTATAGTTGCATCTCTCGCATGTATTTGTGTTTTGTGGGAGGAGGAGAGGGTTGTCTGTGTACATGAGGCAATTGTAACATTGCCTCAATATTCCCAGGTTCACCAGCTGAGCAGGAGAGGACACTAGCAACTGATCCCTCGACATGCTAGACGGATAGACAAAAACTTTAAAAAGATTCCGGGGGATGTGGGTGACCGAGAATTGGGGTTGCCTTTTAGGGGTACTATCTATGACAAGAGTGCCGTATCAAGGTAATAAGTACTGTAGGAGCAAGTGCTAGGTTTAACAGATAGAGAATAGTCTACTAGGAGTCAAGTAGAGATGATCTTTTTAGTTAAAGGATGCGCTGATTTGATCAGTAGTATAGTTCGAGGAAGGTAGTTCTAAGGGAAAATTTGAAGAGTGGACTTTAGGTAGCCCGAATAGTTTAAACCTGCTTAACTGGCGCTGCCCTAGTGTGCAACAGTGGCAGCTCCGCGCTAAATCGCGCTAATTCGCATACTCAAGCCAGCCTTTTCTTCACTTTGATCTATGATTTTTGCAGTTTTATCAGTTCACCTGAAGAGCTGTTTAAATAGTCTTCCATTTTTCCAGACCTTTGTTAATTGAGTTGATAATCACATTTAATGTTTAATTTTACTCAGCTTTGAGCACATTTTTTTCTCTCCTCTAAATTACTGGAAGCCATGTCTTGCAACAAAGCAAGACCTGAGCTGCTTTTTGCTGAACAGCTGCAGGATTCTTTCCAGTCAGGGTTTTATCTTCACCTTTTCTAGATTTTATTTCAGGCTGTCTACATTTCTTCTTTGCTGGCATTTTCAGGCAATGTATTTACCAACCAGTAACTGAATTTTACTAAAACTGGGAGAATTACTAGCTCGTATCTCTTAGTTTCTTTTTCACACTGGGAGAGCTGAAATTACATTTATGAAAATTAAAATTGCCATGGATTCTAAAGACAACCACAAAGCATTCTACAGCTATGTCAAGAATCTCAATGGCAACACTCAAATCTGCCCTGAACTACAGCACAATGGCACTACATTTACCAAACCAACTAATATTGCCAACATCCTGGCAGACAGGTTCAGTGCAAACTTTACCCCCCCCCCCCCCAAAAGGGCCCATCTCCATACCAGAAGATTGCAAAGCCCCTGTAATCACAGATGCACAGGTAATGACCACACTCTCCAAAGCCAAGAACACAGCATCCATGGGACTGGACAACATCCCAGGCTGCATTCTGCATGAATTACAGAACGAACTGGCACCCCACCTAAGTAGCATGTTCAACCATAGCCTCACTTCAGGCTTTGTGCCTGTGGAATGGCACACAGCGACGGTTATTCCACTCCACAAAGGGGGTGCCACCATTGACTCCGGGAACTTCTGCCCCAATAGCCTGATGCGCCTGGTCTGCAAGGCCATGGAACGCATCATCCTGGAGCTTATAAACAAAGACATAGGTAATCTCCAAACTCTGGACCCCACTCAGTTTGGATTTGTAAAAGGTAGATCATGCCTCCTAAACCTGATTGACTTCTTCAAAGCAGTCACCAGAGCCCTAGACGAGGGTAGGGTGGTGCACACAGCCTATCTTGACCTCGCCAAGACTATCGGCACCATCCCCCACTCTGGCATTATAAACAAACTCACTGGACTAGTCATAAATCCCTATGTCACAAGATGGGTGGCCAGCTGGCTCTCTGACAGAACCCACACAGTGAAAGTAGCCAACTCCAAATCCGACTTCAGACCAGTGACAAGCAGAGTACCACAGGGCTCGGTCCTGGGTCCTCTCCTGTTCGGTATCTACTTCTCTGAAGTCCAGGCAAATACAGCTGGTCTCTGGCTAACGAAATTCACAGATGACTGCAAACTAGGAGCCATAATAGATTCGCCTAAGGATGTGGATATTCTACAAAGAGGCTTCACTGAGACTGATGGTTGGTGTCAAAGTCATGCCCTAAAGCTCAATGCCAAGAAGTTCATTAACATCCCCTTTGGGAAAACACCATACCCATGAACTACCACATAGGTGGTAGCCTACTAAACACCGAAAGTGTGATAAGAGACCTTGGGACACAGGTGGACTGTAGTCTCTCCTTTGATAATCACATTGCCACAGTAGTCAGGAAATCCTTCTACATGGCTCACCTCATCACAAAGGGGTTCTCCTCCAGAAAAACAGAGGTTGTCATTCCTCTCTACTCATCCCTTATCAGACCCATTATAGAGGACAACGCCCCGTTTGGCATGTACCTCACAAGACATCTGCAACAACTAGAAAGGCCACAGAAATACCTCACTAGGAGGATTACTGGCCTCAAACAGATGCCATACACAGACCGTGTCAAAAAACTTCAGCTCTACTCCATCGCATATCACCTATTCAGAGGTGACCTGTACCTAACATACAAAACCATATCTAACCCAGATCTGATGGACATGCTACACTTAAAGAAATCACAGTTTCTCCAAGCCACACGCTTCAGGGACCTAAACCTTGTCACCACAATAAACAGAACATGCTGGAGGGATTGTATCAGCTTATATCAGGTCAGCAAAAACCTACCCAGGTGACCTGCAGCATCCCTACAGCAGCAGAAGGAGAAAAGAGAGACTTTGGTTTGATTTAAGTACTTTTTTGGCTTGTTTCATGCTAGATATTGCTAATTCCACCTAAACGCTCGGTTTCTAGCATTTATTTGATACTAAAAAGCCTATTTCAGCTGTTTATTATTTATTTTTTTATTATTTTATTTTATTTTATTTGAAGTTTGTTTGCCAGGATGGTCCATTGGGCCGAATGAGCCCATTTTCAATGGAGTCCTGGGGAGAAACGCTCCATAGATACAATGTAAAGTATAAAATAAAATAACAAGTCTGTTAAAGTACAAGAGGAATACATATAAGCCAAAGTAAATGTTAATACAACTAGAATACAAAGAAGAACAATATGTAACAATTCATATGAGTTTAAAGTTTTTAGTCTCTATAATCACTAAAATAAATGTTAAATCAAAGACAATAGTGAGGAAGTATGTACAGAAGAATTAAACATAAGCAGTTGTTTACACTATATATGTTCTCATAGGGGGGATGTGATTGTAAGCTAAGGGGGTAAGATAGTGGCTGGGGATATTAAGTAGGATGGGAACATGAGCATTCCCAGAGAGATAAGTGTGAGTGGAGGAGAGTTTTAAAGGTGGAGAGGGTGTCAGTGCTACGAATGTGAGGTGGGAGGGAGTTCCAGAGACTGGCTAGGGAAGAGAGTTGGAGTTTGCCTGCTGGACGGGCAGGTTTATGGAGTTCAATCAGGTTCTGAGTGCTGGTTCTTAGGGGTCTGCTAGGTAGGTGCATAGTGAAGGTTGAGGCAAGGGAGGGGCAGAGGGAAGGCTTGAAAATGAGCTTATGAGCATGGGTTAGCTGAGTGTAGATAAGGTAGTTGGGAAGCTCTAGCCAATTTAGTTTGAGGAGGGCAGTACAGTGATGGGAGGAGGATCTTTGCCCAAGGGTGAATTTGGCGATTTTGTTATAGCAGGAAGAGAGTTTTGTTTTGATAGAGGATTGTAGGTTGGTTAGGAGTGGGGCACTGTAAAGGAGAGAAGGGATGAGGTATGTGGTAGAGATGAGGAATCTAGTGGATGGAGAGAGGAAGCGAATATGGCGATAGAACATACCAAGTTTCTGGTGTGTTTTTTTAATGTTTGTTTGTATATGGGTATCAAATTTAAGCTGATTATCGATGAGAGCTCCTAACAGTTTAGCACCGAAAACAATTTCAAGGGAAGTGTTGTTATAACTGGTTGGTTATGGAGAATGTATTTATGTCGATAGTTATGTTTTTGGATGGGGTGAATATCATGAGTTTGGTTTTTGATGGATTGAGAACTAGATGGTTATCTAGCATCCATTTTTCGGTGGTTGAGAAGGCATCTTGAGTTAGTTTTATAAGGGAGGGAATGGAGTTAGCAGCACAGATAATTGTTGAATCGTCTGCATATTGGACAATTTTAGCATTAGGGATATTATGGTGGAAGTCATTAATGAAAATGTTTAACAGTAAGGGACCTAATATGGAGCCCTGGGGTACACCAGTGACGGTGTTGAGGAATGAGGAAGTAGATTTCTTCCATTTGACAGATTGTTGCCTGTTGGAAAGGTAACTGGTAAGCCAGTTGATAGAAGAGGGTGAAAGATGTAGATTAGAGAGTTTGGTCAGAAGGAGGGCGTGGGAGATGGTATCGAAAGCCTTAGAAAGGTCTAGGAGGAAGGTAGAGACAATACAGTTGGAGTCTCGGGCTTTATTCACAGTTTCGAGAAAGGAGAGTAGTGCGGTAGTAGTGCTGTGACCAGGTCTGAATCCATGTTGTGTTGGGGTTAGTAGGTGACTGTCAGTGAGGTAGGGTAGTAATTGTATGTGGATACATTTTTCAAGTAGTTTAGAGATGGGAGATAAGATGGCAATGGGCCTAAAGTTGGAGATGTTATTATTGTTTCCACCTTTGTGGAGGGGAGTAATGTAGGCTTTTTTCCAAATTTGGAGTACATAGCCTTCTTGGATTGACCGGTTTATAAGAATACAGATGGGGAAGGCAATGGCTTCAGCAGCTGTCTTTAGGAAGAAGGAGGGGATATTATCAGGGGCATTAGAGCATGGTTTTAATTTTAGAAGGATTTTTTTTATAGTTGATACAGGTATGGGTTTGAGAGAGAAGAGAGGAAGGTGGGGGGTGGAAGTACTTGAGGAGGAAGCGATAGTGGGAATTGTAGCAGGATGAGTGGAGTTATTTGTGAAGGATGGTGTTAATTTAAATATGGAGTCGATGAAAAAGCTGTTAAATTGGGAGGCTAGGTCGGTATCAGAAGCATTTTGATCAGGGTGTGAGTTTTCCTTTCTGCCGGGGTTGAAGAGGGAGGAGATACTATCCCAGAATTTTTTTGGGTTAGTCTTGTGGTTGTTTTGGAGGGTGATATAGTAGGATTTGCGGTTGGAAGTGATGAGTTTTTTAACTCTGTTACGGAGTATTTTGTATTCGTTTAGGGTGGCTGGGGTTTATTTTTATAGTGGTTTTTCAATGCTGTATCACAGAAGCGCATGACAGCTAAGGTATCTTTGGTTAGCCATGGGATGGTTTTGCTCTTAATTCTTTTAGTTCTTGGGGGGGGGGGCAAGGTGTCTAATAGGTTTAGAAATGATGTATTAAAATAAGTGACCGCTTCATCAAGGGGAAGAGTATTCAGAGGATTCCAGTTAAATTGATTAAGTAAGAAGGTGTTGGGTTTGAAGTTTTTTAAGGAGCGTATAGAGATGGTGGTATGTGGCAGTTGTAGGGAGGGAGAGTGACGGTGAGCGAAAGTAGGAAAGTGGTCACTGAAAGAGTCAGAGAGGGTACCACTACTGGAGATAAGGTGTGGGTGTGATACTAGAATCCAGTCTAGGGTGCTTCCAGAGGAATAATCCTTTGATGGCCTGGTTATAGAGTTGATTAGCTGATAGAAGTTATAGAGGTATATATTTAGGGGGTTTGTTGGGTATTGGATAGAGGACCAGTTAATATTAACGTTGACTAAGATAAGAATTTCATTTGTGATGTTGATGGAGAGTCAAGAGAGTATGTCCTCAAGAATAGGTATGTTGTCACCAGGAGGGATATAGAGGGAGGCTAAGCATATGGTTTTATGCTTGTTTAGGTGGAGTAGGGCTAGAAGTAATTCGGCATTGGCAAATTGGGGAATAGGCTTAGAATATGAAGTAACTGAAAGGGAAGAGGAATAGAGTAGAGCAACTCCGCCTCCTTTTTTATGGGTTCTGTCTTTCCTGATGATATTATAGTTGGGGGGAGTTATTTCAGAATCTTTTATGGAGGGGTTTAGTCATGTTTCAGAGATTGACAATATGTCAGGATGGTTATGGAGAAGCCAGGCATGGAGGTTGGGGATTTTGTTACATATACTTTGAGCATTTAATGCTGAGAAGGAGAGGGTTTTTACAGATGAAGGTGTGTAAGAGGGGGTGGTTGAGGAGTTGATGGGAGAGGGACTAGGGTTGGGGTATATGTCACCAGAGAGAAGGGTGGTGATGCGTTGATGGAGATGGAAATAGAGGTGATTGGAGTGTTTTGTGTATAGTTTAAGGGTTGTATGTTTTGTGTAAGTAGTGCTAGTTAGGCTTAGAGTAGTATGCTTGTAGGTGGGAAATAGTTTGAAGGGGAAGAGTTAGGGAGAGGTTGCAGAAGTCTAGGTGAGGGCTTATGGAGGTAGAGTAGTGTTGGTGTTGTTTAGGGATTGAACTGGTTGTGTGAAAGTGGGGGGAGTGAGTAGTGTTAAAGGGTTTGGTGATGTAGGTTAGATAGGATAAACTAAGTAGTAGTAGTAGATGGGTTATAAGTGAGGATGGTTTTGTCAGCATTGTTGAAGTTTAGGGTTTTAATTGGGATGAGTGATTGATATGAATGGAGTGTGGTATGGCTGTGAAAGGGTTAGGCTAGATGTTGAGAGGTGGTAGGGGGTGGAGCTGAGGAGTAGTGGGTGGGGAAATAATGAAGCTGATTAGAGTAGGAGTGGTTAGTGGGGTTTAAATGTAGAGGTAGTGGGGGCGGGTGAGAATTGGGGGCAGGGTAGGGGAGCGGAGTGAGCCCGCAGGGCGAATGGAGCGGGATGAGCCAAGAAAGGAAGACCAAGGACGTGGGCTATGAAAAACAATCAGTAAGGGTAGGAGTAAAAACACAAGGTAAGTTACCACAGGGGATAGGGGCAGGGCAGTGAGTCAAGGGTGGAATGAAAGCATAGAATTCACAGGGGTGAAAGAGGTAGAAAAGGCAGCTGGAGGTTTTATTACAGTTCAGAGCTTAAAAGATTGAAGTAAAAGTCAGTTAATGGATGGATGCTGCCACCTGCTGAACAAAGTGGGTAAATGCAGATATTTGGAGCAGCACTGGGAGTAAAGGAAGGGATGAGTCTATGGAGCCAAGAGAGGTTAGGTCGGTGCTGGGCTGCTGGCTAGTGCACGCCGGGTCAAAAACATCAAACAGTGGCACAGAATGATACATACACTTGTTTAAGTTTTTAGTTCTTGTGGGGAGGCAGGATAGTTTCCCAATACACCGCACGATCCTTGAGATGGTTCTTACAGGTAGGGAACCAGGGTACTATGTAGCACAAGTAGGATGTCTGGGGTAGCTTGAACGTATTGATAGCAAGCTGTAAAAGGAAAGAAAGGTATTATTAGTACTATGACGACAGAGAAAACAGCCATTAAGAGGGAAAGGACTACAATGGGGTAGTATAGTTTAGTTTATTGCGGTATGGGGTAGCCTAGGGGTGGTATGTAGTGAGAGTGTGAGTTTGTAGGAAGTGTAGAGTATGGGAAGACTGGGGGGAGAATAGGGATGATTACATTAAGTTAATTAGCAACAGTAGGAACTTCAGTACCACAGTACATAAACTTGGACTATATACAGTGTTTTACGTTAAACAGAATGGAGGAGTACTGAGTGATACATAAATACCAAATGATTGCATTTAAAATACAGAGTAGGGCAGCATTCATACTTCAGTAAAAATGTACATTGCACTATACAGGTTAACCAACATTTTAGGACATAAACTCTGTGTGAGGAAGCAGTTACAGTCGCAGTAAACACAGTCTGTTAGATATAGGCAAAAATAAAACAAACAAACTGCTCATAAATCCTATCCTCTCACTTAATAATTATAGCACTCTGAGTTTATACAGTAACATACCACAGCAAGAAACAGTTCAAACTAGTGGGGCACCTTAGTTCATATCTAAGCAGGTTGAGCATTTCATGAGAAAAGCAATTGCGACACTTACAAATGATCAGGAGTTTGTGGTAACAATTTAAAAAAAAATGTCCAGTTTCAGTTTAAAGTATAGGATCTTAAACTAGTCTATTTGCTTGTAATAGAATAGATTCAGTGCATACATTATAATGGGCAGACAACCTTTTTTTATCAGGGAAATACCTTGGAAAATAGCCGTTCAAATAAAATAGCCGCTTCGAGGCTTGACTAATCTAAAACTGGTAAGCTTTGTCGCATAAACGCTGGTTGAGCGTTTCCAGTTTAGCGGTTCATGTAGAAAGTAGTTGCGATGCCCCAAGTGAGGCGGGAATGCGGCACAACAATTTAAATAAGAAAAAAATAAATAAAAGGAGGTTACTGAAATGTTATGCAGGCTGATCTTGGGAAGGCTCCGTGAATTGCTGAAGAGATGTGGTTCAGGGCTGAGTAAAGAACGCCCGACAAACAGTCAGTATTTGCAGCAGTTCTACACAGCTGTAGCTAAGCGGCATACAAATTAGGGGCTAAACACATTACAATGGCTGAATGCAGCTAACTAAATACAAAGATACAAGTTGGGAACGTTCAGCGAACTGTTGATGGGATATGTGCCAGTTCCCTGAATTAATAATGCTCGATAAACAGAAAAATATGTACAATAGCTATACAGAGCTGTAACTGAGCAGCAACATACATAGGGCATAAACACGGTGCAATAATTGGATACTGACAGAAAACACTCGCTCACAAACGGAGCCAGCAACCGAAGGCACGACCAGGACTGGTAGGGGCCAGAGGATGCTTTTAAAAATGACGCCTGGCTCTAGTGGCATCACTATATAGTTTCAGGGGCTGTTTATTGTACTTACTTACTGTTTGCACTTTTAAAATCGTTTCTGTGAGCATTTAAACTGCCAAGTGCAGTAGCCATTTTACTGTGCTTTAACGTGATTATTTTGTTTTATTTGCCTTAACTAACTGCTCTTCAGTTTTTCCTTTGTAACTAGTCAATCTTTCAGCCTAAGCACTCAGACCCTTACCTTTTAGCCCAGCACTTGTTCTAAATCTGCTGCAGCACTAAGTAACCCTCAGCACTCAACCCCCACATTTGCCAGGAGGGAATAGTCTATATACTTCCCTACTTGACAGCTACTTCCCCACTTAACAAAAGCAGTCTTTACTACTTATTCAGGCATGTCCAAGTGACAGCTCCCGGTGTACTCCCCAGCCTACCTGATGAACCTGGGCATCTTGAGGCAATGTTACAACTGCCTCATGTACACAGACAGCCCTCTCCTCCTACCACCAAACATTAACACTTGCGAGAGATGCACTTGTACAGCCAATCTAGAGGGAAAGCTCTCTCCAACCAAGACTGGAACAAACAGTCAAGAGGAGAAGATGATCACTCGCAGCACCCCACTCACTTCACATAGAGCAACTAAACCAACACCTCCAAAACCCACACATAGTAACACCAAGACATATACGGAGGTTCTGAATAAAAATCTAAATCTGCCTAGGCAACAGAGACCTCCAAAGCAGACACACAAGCAACCTCCTGCCACCAACACACCCCAAACAACACATAGCCCATAAGGCAAAACAACATACCCAACACACTAGTGACAGGTGACTCTATAGTCAGGCACACTGACGTCCCACTCACCAGGCTGGACAAAGAGAAAGTCACTGTCAGCTGCTTGTCGGGTGCCAGAATCCGCCACATAGTGCATGCACTTAGGTCACTACAAGGCAAGTACAAGTATGACTCTGTCATTGCCCATGTTGGTGTAAATGACCTGAGACTTACCTCCCTGGACTACATGAAGAGAGACATGGAAGAGCTCTCCAATCTTGTAGCCCAGGCAGGTATGACCCTAGCCCTGAGTAGCATCCTGCCTTCTTCAAGAATAATACCACAGTACAAGGATAAGATGATCAACTTCAGCAATTGGCTAAGCTTCTGGTGTCATTCAAAGGGAATCCAGTATCTGTCTGCCTGGGATGACATGCTTGACAGGCCATGATGCTTCACCAGAGATGGCCTGCACCTGTCACTCCTCAGATTCAGGATATTGGCCAAGGCTCTTGCCGCCCCCGTAGTGCCTTTTTTAGGCAAGGCTCAAAAACAAACCCACCATCGTAAGAACTACAGGTGACAAAAAACTGAGGGCAATCCTGCTCAATGCTAGGAGTCTAAACCTCAAAATGCACTCACTCGAGACACTCCTCAAAATAGAGAACATCGATATCTGTGCAGTGACTGAGACCTGGTTCAAGCCTCCTGAGAGCACCCCAGCACTACCAGACTATAATTCATACCACATGTTTCGGCCACAAAACCCGGACCGAAACAAGAATGGCGGAGGCGTGTCCATATTCATCAAGGACATCCACACCTCCAGGCTAGTTGCAAAATACGATGCCTCTAAGATCATCCAAGTGCAACTAACCCTGGGCAAAAATGCATTCCAAATTGTAGCTTGTTATAGATCCCCCACTATGACCCAGGACCCACACTCCTCATTCCTGGAGACATTGGAAAAAATGAGGGTCCAACCAAATACCATAATAATGGGCAATTTCAACTTTCCTAACATAAACTGGGAAAACTACTCTTGTACTAATCCCCTTGCTCAACGATTCCGTGAGTTTATAAACTCTAATGCCCTGGATCAACTTGTCAACACCCCCACCAGGGGCAACAGTATTCTGGACCTGGTCATTACCAACATGGGTGACTGGTGCTCAACGCCTGAGATCATCTCCTCGCTTGTTAGATCAGACCATAAACTAATCACCCTAGATGTTCACATCCCAACCCCACCCCTACACAAGGAAACCACCGTAAAAAATTTCTCCAAAGCCAACGTCATGCTACTCAGAACTGAGGGGGCTAACTTTGCGATGCCCCTGCAGATGGATAACACAGTCAGTGCAGTCACGACTGCAGAATCCTACACAAATGCACTCTACAAGCACCTGCATGAGTGCATGGATCATGCTATCCCCATCAAAACCAAGACACTATCCTCCAAAAAAAGGATGCCAATCTGGTGGTTCCCTGCCATTAACAAACTCTACAACAGGAGGAGGAAACTGTTGCAAAAGAGAGTAAAAACCCAGGAATGGAGGAACTCACTGACAGGCCTCAGTAAGAAACTAAGATCTCTAATAAAATCCTCCAAAGCTAATTTTGAAAGAAAAATTGCCACTGATTCCAAAGACATCGACAAGGTATTCTTTAGCTGTGTCAAAAATCTCCATGGCAACACCCAGGTCTGCACCGAGCTACAACAGAACGGCGCAAAATATACAGAGCCAACTGATATTGCCAAAATC
Organism: Protopterus annectens; assembly: GCF_019279795.1. NCBI lineage: Eukaryota > Metazoa > Chordata > Ceratodontiformes > Protopteridae > Protopterus > Protopterus annectens. Next base: position 316,608,523 of record NC_056750.1, on the reverse strand, counting down.
TTGGCAGATAGGTTCATTGCAAACTTTACTCCCCTCTTACCCCCAAACTTTACTCCCCTCTTACCCCCACAAAAGGCCTATAACTATACCAGATGATTGTAGAGCCCCGTCAATCACAAATACGTAGGTAAAAACGGCACTCTCTGAAGCCAACAACACAGCATTCATGGGACCAGATAACATTCCAGGCTGCGTCTTGCATGAACTCCAAAATGAACTAGCCCCCCACCTAAACTCCATGTTCAATCACAGCCTCACCACAGGCTTTGTGCCCACTGAATGGCACACAGCCACGGTTATCCCACTCCACAAAGGAGGAGCCACCACAGACCCCGGGAACTATCGACCTATTAGCCTGACAAGCCTGGTCTGCAAGGCCATGGAGCGTATCATCATGGAACTCATAAACAAAGACATTGGCAACCTCCAAACTTTGGATGCTACCCAATTCGGATTTGTGAAGGGTAGATCATGTCTCCTAAACCTGGTAGACTTTTTTTGAAATGGTTACTAAGGCCGTAGATGAGGGCAAGGTGGTCCACACAGCCTACCTGGACCTCGCTAAAGCCTTCGACACTATCCCCCATTCAGGAATCATAGATAAACTCATCAACCTTAACATAAATCCTTGCGTTATGAGATGGGTGGCTAACTGGCTCACAGACAGAACCCACACGGTGAGAGTTGCAGACTCCAGATCTGACTCCAAACCAGTGACAAGTTGAGTGCCCCAGGATGTTCATCGTGCATACAGCTGCAGTCATAACAGATGGGTTTTCCTGCCGTCAGGCGGGTCCTCGGTCGGCCGGATTCCAAAGTCTAGGTCCGGCGTCGGATGTCGTCGCTTCTTCCCTGACGTCAGTGCGACAGGGGTATAAAAGAACCAGCCGACGCCATTTTCTTCAGTCTTTCTTGCCGCGCGGTGCCCGAAGCAGAAGCAGTTCGCAAGTGCCGGTCGGCCAGCTCCTGAGATTACAAATATTTTTCAACCGAAGTCTTCTTGAAAGCTAAGTACCCCGTTGGGGAAACTTTTCTTGCCTCAGACCGATGTCAGACAAAGTTAATAATTGCATTTCATGTGGGAAGCAAATACCGCATAAGGATTTTCATTCCCTCTGCATTCCTTGCTTAGGCCAAGACCACGGCATCTCGGCCTGTCGTTTTTGTGCTACATTCAACAGAAGCACTATTAAGCGTCGGGCGGAGTTCGCCCAACACTATTTTGGCAAAAAGTTTAATTACATTATGTCGTCGGATACTCCGACTCCAGTTTTAAGTAAAAGACGCAAAGATAAGGACCGACATACGAGGTCTGCGACTTCTACCGACACCACGCCAAAGCCGACTACAGGTGGTCCGGTTCCCAGCGAGGTGCCTACGCATCCCCTGACTACCGATGACACTTCATTGGCGGTGTCTTCTGTGCCCGAGGTCGCAGACTCTTCGGCCCACACCCTGACTACAGATACCGAAGCCACTCTTGGCGGTGAAATTCAGAGTTTAGACAGGCCTGCCACCTCTCAAGGTGTCTTCAGGCCTTCCTCTTCTTTTTCCATCAAGGCTTTCACTAAGTCTAAAGCAGCCATGCATACTAAAAGACAAGCTCCACAGGGCCCCTCTCAAGGCCCCATGCCTAAAAAGCAGATGCTCAAAATGGCTGAGGATTTAATTACTCTTATCAGGGGTTCTCAACCCCCCCCCCCTGGACAAAAGGCCCAGAGTGGAGGAAGAATCCCCTTCCTCGGACCAGGCCTCCATTATTTCAGAACATTCTGAAGACCAGGAACATTCTTACTCCCCTTTTGAAGATTCTGATGCAGAGGAGTCCATTCCCTCTGTCCCCCTGAGGATTACTCTTTTGGGGAAACCTTACATACCTTGAGGGAACACTTCCACTGGGAAGGCCAAGAGTACTCAGACTCCAAGAAAAGGCTTAGGGATTTCCTCTTGCTCCCTCAGCACAGGCCTCTGGCTATACCTCCTGTCTTAGACATACTAGATGATGTGTATTCGGAGGCCTGCCTTAACCCAGATTCTTTACCTCCAGCTTCAGTCAAGCCTGACAGGGATTACCGGGTTCCTGATTCACACCAATTCCTATACAAAAGCCATGTGGCTGACCCAGAAACTATTTCACAGGGTCCCAAGGGAATTAAGGCCTCCACTGCTAAAAATCCATTACCTTCAGAGAGAGATTCCAGAGCTTTAGAAAGGTGGGGGAAAAAGGTATACACCTCGGCCACCTTAACCATGAGGGCATTAAACTGTCAGTTCCATATGTTAAAGTACCAACAGTTTCTGTTATCACAGTTGAAAAGCAAAATGTCACAACCTGAACAACCAGACTTGAAAGAGTTGCAGGATTTGTTACATAGTGCAGAACAAGTGGGTAAACATACCTTGCAATGTGGTTTTGATGCTTTAGAGGCCTCATGTAGAGCTGCTGTTACAGGATCAGTCATATGTAGACATGCTTGGCTCAAAGAGCAAACCTTACCAGATCATGTCAAAGCTAAATTACTAGATGCACCTCTGCAAAAAGATGTATTGTTTGGTGTTAAAGCTGAGGAGGTATTAAAGAAAATGGAGGAAAAGGCAAAATCAATGCAAACAGTGAAAGATTTCCTACAGGTATAACCTCCACGTTTCAGTAGAAATTGGCCTTCAAAAAATTGGTCCTTTCCAGCCACGGACAGACCCCAAAGAGGTAGATACAGGCGTCCGAGGGGTAGAGGGCAATCTCAAGGATCGTTTAGAGGCAGACAATGGCAAGCACCTACTCAAAGAGGTGGTGAGGATAGTTCACAGCCATTCAGAAAGCAGAACCAATGACTTTCCCCTTTGCATGCCAAGCAAGGCTCAAATGGCAGCACCTTTAGGCAGAAAACTGGCATTATTTTCGAAAAATTGGCATATTGTCACAAAAGACAAATGGATCCTGGACATTATAGACAGAGGCTACAGATTCCACTTTCACACCCTTCCAAAAATGAGAGGCACGCCAAACCTGCCACACAATCAAAGGGCAGAGGCACAAAAACAAATTTCAAATCTCATGGACATGAAAGCTATTCAAGAGGTACCTGCACAAGAACAGGGTCAAGGTTTTTATTCCAGACTATTCCTGGTACCAAGGAAGGGCAAAGATTGGAGACCTATTTTGGACCTATCCATCCTAAACACATTTTTACTTGTGCCAAAATTCAAGATGCTCACATTACAGCAGCTTCTTCCCATGCTGGGCAAGGAGTCTTGGCTGGTAACATTGGACCTCAAGGAGACATACCTGCATGTCCCAATCAGACAAGATTGCAGAAGATACCTCAGATTTCTTGCAGGTTCAACACATTATCAATTCTCTGCATTGCCCTTTGGCTTATCTACTGCCCAGAGTGTTCACGAAATGCCTGGCATCAGTAATTGCCTACTGCAGACTTCAAGGGATACAAATATACCCATATTTGGACGACTGCCTGATCCAAGCGGACAGCAAGCACATACTTCTGAAACATCTGGCGTTTGTAATAATGTTGTTGAATTCTCTGGGATACACAGTCAACAAAAAGAAATCAAGGCTAATACCCTCTCAAACAATAATTTTCCTGGGTGCCAGCTTGGATACCAACACCCGGATGGCCTACCTCACGCCAGAGAAACAAGGGCAACTAACTCAATACTTCAGAAAACTGGCAACTTTCAGCAAATCCTGCAGGCTCTGGGATTCATGGCATCTTGCATCCTACTAATCCCATGTGCAAAGCTGCATATGAGGAAACTTCAATGGTACCTAAAAAACCTATGGTCTCAACACAGCCACAGTCTGGAAACAATAATACCACTGATTCCATGTCTTCAAAAGGAATTTCTGTGGTGGGCTCAAGCATGCCAAAGAAACACAGGTCTCCCATTCTGCAAGCCTCAAGCAAATCAAGTCATCACAACAGACGCCTCGGACTACGCCTGGGGGGCGCACATGACAGATCGGTGCATTCAGGGCAAATGGTCCCAAAAGAAAAGCACCTACACATCAATCAAAAGGAAATGCTAGCAGTAATAAATGCTATTATAGCTTTCAAAGACCTACTGCATCCAGGCCAGCTATTGATAAGGACAGACAACACCACAGTAATGTGGTACATAAACAAACAGGGAGGAACCCATTCATACCCCGTATGCAGGCTAGCCATGTCTCTTTGGAACATGGCTCTGGAATTACAAATCGAACTTCAAGCACAGTACCTGCCAGGCAAGGAAAACACACTGGCAGACAACCTAAGCAGAAATATGACAGATCCACACGAATGGAAGTTGCATCCTCAAGTTTTTACAAAGATAATTCAAGCATGGGGAAGGCCAGACATAGATCTCTTTGCCTCCCACAGAAATCACCAATTGACAAAATTCTGCTCAAGGACCTTTCATCCACAGGCCTGGAAAGTGGACGCACTCTCTTTCAGTTGGACAACAATTGACAGTTTATGCCTTTCCACCTCTTCCTCTGCTGCCCAAAGTTCTATTAAAAACCAGAGCAGACAGACCAAAGATGATTCTCATTGCTCCAGACTGGCCAAGACAACACTGGTACCCACTCCTGAGGAGCCTGACACAGACGGACCAAAGATGATTCTCATTGCTCCAGACTGGCCAAGACAACACTGGTACCCATTCCTGAGGAGCCTGACGCATTCCCCACCATGGATCCTGCCTCTAATGCCTCTTCTACTGACTCAGCACAACTTCAAAACTCTTCACAGTCAGCTGAAAACACTCAATCTAGCCGCATGGAAGATTCCTTAAAATCACAACAGACCCTACTCTCCAAGGAGGTGCAGGATGTCATTTTGGAGGCCAGAAGACCTTCTACTAGAAAAGCCTACTCCGCAAAATGGAAACAGTTTTGTGCCTGGAATGAGAAAAAGGGCCAGAATCCTGGAATACTGAATTTACCTCAAATATTACAGTACCTAGCTGAGATGCTAAGCAGTGGACTTTCATTCTCCTCCATCAGAATCCATGCCTCAGCCATTTCTGCAAAATACAACACTAATCCTCCTTTATTCTCTCACCCCCTCTTAAGGCAGTTTCTCAGAGGGGCTAAGAATATAAAACCCCCAAGGAAACAACCAGTACCTGCTTGGGACCTCAATTTCATTCTAGAAAACCTGACCTTGCCTCCTTTTGAGCCAGCTGCTTCAACAGAACTGCAATATTTGTCCTGGAAAACAGCCTTCCTGCTGGCTATCACCTCAGCTCGCAGGGTTTCGGAACTACAAGCCCTCATGGCTGTGCAGCCTTTCATCATTTTCCATCAGGACAGAGTTTCCTTACGAACCAATCCTTCCTTTATGCCAAAGGTAGTATCCAGGTTAGCCTTGAATCAGGCTATCCACTTACCTACCTTTTACCCTAATCCTCAAAACAAAGGGGAGAGACTACTACATTCCTTGGACATTCACAGACAGCTACGTTATTATTTGGACAGAACAAAGCCTTTCAGAAAATCAGAGCAACTCTTTGTGTTCTATGCTACAGGAGCTCAAGGGAAGCCTATTTCCAAACAGACAATCTCATAATGGATAGCCCACTGCATACACTTTTGTTACTCTTTTCATGGTAAAACTGTACCTGCAGGCATCAGATCTCACTCCACAAGAGCCACAGCTACCTCTGCAGCTTTCCTCAGGGGGGTTCCTACCAAAGATATTTTGGAAGCTGCCACTTGGAGTTCTGTACGTACTTTCTCCAAGCACTATCACCTACCATTATACTCCAAATCTAGAGCAGGCTTTGCCACTGCAGTCTTGCAGGGCATCCTGGCTCCTCCTAGTTCCACCTAGTGCCTACCACCCCTTTTTAGCTTTGGGATTCTACCCATCTGTTATGACTGCAGCTGTATGCACGATGAACATAGTACAGTTTTGTACCTACCATAAATGTAGATGTTCGAGTGCTAATACAGCTGAAGTCCAGGTTTCCCTCCCTCCCTCCTTCCCCTCTTGGGACAGGCCTAATGGCTAACACCTCCTCATACAACCTGATTGGGGTATTCTTTTATGGTGTATTTGCTTGCAACTACTGTTTTTTGATTATATTGCATTGCATTATTACATAAGTTTATGTATTGCCTTCCTTCTGGGGGCACCTGACATCTGGGGCAAGAAAAACTGAAGAAAATGGCGTTGGCTGGTTCTTTTATACCCCTGTCGCACTGACGTCAGGGAAGAAGCGATGACATCCGACGCCGGACCTAGACTTTGGAATTCGGCCGACCGAGGACCCGCCTGACGGTAGGAAAACCCACCTGTTATGACTGCAGCTGTATTAGCACTCGAACATCTACATTTATGGTAGGTACAAAACTGTACTGTTTAGTCTTGGGACTTCTCCTGTTCTGTATATACTTCTCCAAAGTGCAAGTGAACACCGAGGGTCTATGGCTAACCAAGTTCACAGGTGACTGCAAACTGGGTGCCATTATCGATTCCCCTGCCAATGTAGACATCCTGCAAAAGGGCCTTGCCGAGACAGACACCTGGTGCCAAAATCATGGCCTCAAGCTAAATGCCAAAAAGTGCATTGTTATCCCCTTTGGTAAAAACACGGTACCCATGAATTACCAAATAGGGGGAAGTTCACTTAACACAGAAAGTGTGATAAGAGACCTTGGAACCCAAGTGGATAGTAACCTCTCCTTTAATAACCACATTGCCACAGTGGTCAGAAAATCTTTCTACGTGGCCCACCTTATCACAAAAGGGTTCGCATCTAGAAAAAAGGAAGTCCTCGCCCCCCTCTATTCATCACTTATCAGACCCCTCATTGAATACAATGCCCTGTTTGGGATGTACCTCACAAGACATCTAAAACAACTGGAGAGGCCCCAAAAGTACCTCACCAAGAGGATTGCTGGCCTCAGACAGTTGCCCTATGCCGACTGGCTCAAGAAACTCCAACTCTACTCAGTCGCATACCACTTACTCTGAGGAGACCTCTGTCTGACATACAAAGCTATGTTAAACCCGGAATTGATGGACATGCTCCACTTAAAGAAATCCCAGTCTGCCCGAGCTACACGCTCTAGGGACCTAAACCTCACCAGAACAATAAACAGGACATGCTGGAGGGATAGATTCTTATCCCAGAGACTTCCCTTGCTCTGGAACAGGGTACCCATTCATGTCAAGCAAAGCTCCTCATTAACCCTCTTTAAAAGAAATCTTGACGATTGGATGGGAAACAGAAAATTCACCCCCGGAATCACTTCTGTGGCTCTGCTCGACAGGGGCACAGGAAAATAATTTTCTTGGGTGGCGAAAGCCAGGGAACCTCATTTGGCTAGGCTTATATAGGCCCTAGGGCCGATAGCCTAGAACATACCTATGATTGAACTCACTAAATAATGACAGACGTTTGAATTTCAGACTTCCTATCCTTCAAGAAAATGCATGCTAACAGAAAAGCTGTTATTCTAGCAACATTCTAAGTTTTGAGAACAATATTTTAAAATCTGTCCGTATTTTTTGGCCTTTGCTTTGTCCCACTCCCACCTTTATATTTTTTGGCTTTGTCCACATTTCTTGAGCTAGCAGGTTGAAGCTGTTGGTTTGCTGGCCATCATCCACCACACATAATTGATAATGTCCAGATTCTGGACTGGAACATTTGAATAGAATGAAAAATATATATTCTTTTTTTTCTTCTCACTCTCTGAGAGAGACATTCAGACAGTATGTAAATTCACTGAGTCACTCTTAACCCCAACGTTATCATTAGTGCATTTGATTCATGGTCTACAGCAGGAGATTTAGATAATTCTACCACTCCCCCACTATTCATAATATGCTTTTATCTAGCTGTGTCCTCTGTTCTAAAAAAGATCAGGCTTCATTCCTTTAACCAAAGGCTATAAAACTCCTAAGTTTGTTTCATATCCAGGACTTTAAAAATGTCTTGTGAAGCTATACTGGGGTGCACTCTGTATGGAGTCTGCATGTCCTCGCTGTGTTCATGTGGGTTTCCTGCCGATGCTTCTTTTCCTTCCCACATTCCAAAGGTATGCCAGTAGCTGGATTGCATACTCTAGATGGCCATAGATGTGTGTGCGTGTAAGTGTGTGGTATGGAAAAACAGTTGTGGCAGGGATCGCCACCTGGCAGTGTGATGCTTGACTCTAGTTGAAATCACTGTTGAAGTGACACCCCTACACCATGTGTAAAAACGGGAAAAGGGTTTATTGATGGATACATGGATTAGATACCAACGAATCTTGGTCAAACTGCAAACATTTGCTGAACAATATTTCTGAAAGCACTCATACTATGACAATGTTTCTGTTTTGTATGCCACATAGTAAAGGCACCCTTCCTGAAACCACACTTTCAGAACTTCCTAAGAAGTAAATACACATCACCACATGTACATTACATTACAATTCTCCTCGTGCAAAAACATACTGATTATGGAAATGTCAATTATTAGTCAAAACATCAAAAGTACTTTTCTGAAAAGTTGGGGTCTAAAACATGCAGCATGATAAAACGTTCTTAATGATGTCAAAATATTAATGTAGTATTGTTTTTTTTTTTTGTATGCTGACACCAATGTTAAAACCATTTTTATTCATGCTAATAATTATGTACATCTAGTTACCTTCCATTCTCTGCAAAATATCCCACACTGACCAAGAACATGTATTATTTTTTAGACAGGATTAAAACAATAACTAAATGGGTTTATGCCTCTTCATAGTGACATGCCAGGGAGTGAGAACATGATCCCTTCTTAACATTAAATGTAGGTCTGGTAAATGCATCCAATCTCATTATTACATTCAGGCAGTAAGGCAAATATTTATTTTGGTAGTATCTGCAATTCTCCATTTTTATGCATGCTGTAGCAAACGTCTTCAGTTCATAGCTCACTAAAGAAAATTCATCTTTCTAGGAGATCCGATCTCTGCTAATAAACATGTCAACAAGACATCATCTTACTGATAACACATTTTCCCTTTAATATATATACTAATAATAATAATCAGTGACATTCCAAAACATTGTTTCAAAACTTCAGTATAAGTGAAGGCAATAAGAGACCACTTGACAACAAATCACATTTTTTCATTCAAAAATTCCAAAATGTATGTCAAATTACAGTAAAAGCAGTAAGCTCTGCAAAATGTACCTTCTTTAGACGAAAGCACAGTCTAGTTCCCTGGGCAGTCCTAAACAAATTCTTCGGAGGTTTAAAACATTTATTCTTGGGAAGGAGTTGGTGCATTAGGTTTCAATACTAAGTCTTGTACATTAAGTATATAAACACCCAACCAGCACCCTACTCTCTAAGGATTGCATACATTATCTCTGTACCCCTGTTACCATAAATGGCCAGTTATCAAATAGAAATTAATTTAAATTGAAAAAACTTTTATTATTAACTCCAGCAATCCAAAATCCCCCTTCAAGAAATTAACTTGGCCTTCAGTACAAAAAATACTGTTAGATTTGCCAGCTGAAAGAAAACTTGCATTTTGTGTGAGTTTTTTTTTCAAGAGCTATTCCATCATTATTAAGCCGTTGACCTATATTTTTAATATTTCTTTGACCACATCCACATCATCTATAGTCTGATGGAAAACTCAGTCATATTTGTTACAGATATTCAAACCCCAGTCAGCTCTCAGACTATTGATCTATGGCTAAACCAAAATTCCTAGCTAAAGTAGTGGAAATACTGTACAACACTATGACCTAAATTTTGAGAACTCTTGACCAATATGCTCAAGACAATTATGGAATGGATTTTGTACACATACATTATCTTCATAGCCTTTCGCACTTCTGTATTAGGCTAGTGCGTCAGTTACCTGTTATTTGTTTTGGTTAATTTGCTCGCTGTGAAAACCAAAGACAAAGCCCTATAACTGCCTTCACTGTACTCCTTCCTCCACGTGCCCAACTAATCAGAAGTCTTTGGGGTGGTGGAGGAGGCTTATCTCGTATGTGAAACGATGAGCAGATGCCCATGCAAGATGATGTGGAAAGGGGGTGGAAGGTAAACTAGAGTCTTTGACATCCATGTAGGACACATTTTGCGGTTTCTCCTGCTTGTCATAAAGGGGAAAAAAGCTATTTATAAAAATTGTGTGTGTATATATATATATATATATATATATATATATCTAGAAATAGTCTTGAGTAGAAACCTTATATATATGTATATTTTTTATATATATGTATATTTTTTATTTAGTGATTATTGCACCTTCTACAAGACAGCACGTGGGGGATTGCTGTTTTCCCATGCCCTCTGGTCCAGTGGAGTAGAAAGAGCAGATCTCGGTTATTAGTCATAGAAGATGTACCTGACACTCTCATCAAGGTCTGTCAAGGTTCTATGCCGTTGCAGTTTGTTAAGCAGACATCCCGACAAAGAAAAAGAAACCTAAAGCCAGAAATGCTTCTCCATCATGGACCCATGAAAAGGAAGGGAAAGACTTTACGCAACGCTTATACAGAGCCATTCTTTGTCACACGACACCTCCTTCCTCTCTTCTTCTAGCCGTTCTCCTTTGAAAAGGCGACACAATTTCTCTTTAGAGGAGGAAGAGAATGGCTCAGATTCTGAAGCCGATTCTCCAGCTGACTCTTCCCAAATTCATTACCCAGGACAACTTGCCTCAGATGTAGAAGATTCTTTATCACTGCACTCCACACTGGAAGATATATCCTTTGGGGAAACTGTCACCAGGATGATACAGCACTTTTAGTGGGACACTAAACAAGTCTCAGATGTGCAAATGGTACTATGAGTTATTGGATATTGGAGTTCCTAACCCCTCACCTCTTCCTCTCCTGTCTTTGAAGCCTTCTTAGATGCTTTTGCATCTTCCCCTACTAGTCCAGACTCTCCACCTCCAGCACCCAAGAAGCCAAATATATTCCTTTCTTTGGATAAGCCTACCTGACTCCTTTCTGGAAAAGCAGCTCTTACAGACCAGCCTGAGTCTGACTATGTTTTGCCTCCCATTTCAGTCTATAGGTCCCTTTGTGCCTAAGATTCTGTCCCTCCCATCCTGGAAATTCATCACTACAGACAAATCTGTTTTGTTCACCATATAAGCAGGATACATAATGGTTTAGAAGGAACTTCCTACTTCAAAGGGCAATCCTCCCCTCCCCTCCCAGCAAGTCCGTTCCATCTCATTCCTCCCTTTGTTTAGGAATTCCTGCTGCTGAACCGGTTCCTTCCCTGGAATGGGGAAAAGGTTTCTACTCAAGACTATTCCTAGTACCCAGAAAGGAAGGAGCTTGGAAACTCGTTCTTGATTTATTTTTTGGAAGTTCCCTCCTTCAGGATACTTTCCCTGCAGACCTTACTTCCTCTGCAGCTCCCCCAGACCTTTTTTGTCAATCTAGGTCTGAAGGATACCTACCAGTACATCCCTTTTCACCCACCCTACTAGAAATTTCTCAGGTTTTCTGTCTCCTTATCTCACTTTCATTTGTCTGCTTCACCGTTTGGCTTATCTGCAGCCCCCAGGATATTATTCTTTTTGGCCACGGCAGTATTGGATTCAGTTTGTCCTCCTCTTCTCTTCCACTTGGCCTGGGGCAGTCACTCCAATTTACCCTACAAAGTTGAGTTACTCAAAAGAATAAGGGCTTTGTGATGCATTCCATTCTACAGACTCTTTGGGTGATAAGATTTCTGATAAGGTGAGGAAACCTAGCACTATAAAACCTTACATCTCCAAGTGGAAAATATTTTCAACATGTTGTCGCACCAAGAATGAAGGCCCCTGTCAAGCAGATCAATCATTCTGTTATTCAGTATTGTAGGTGCATTATTTAACAGTGGTCTGGCTTGTTCCTCCATCTATGCCCAATTGTCTGCCATTTCTGCTTGCCTATCATTGAAAGCTTCCTTGAAATTCCTGAAAGTTATGCCACACCACAACCCACCTTGGAAAGCTGTCCTGCCTCCCTGGAATTTAATTTTTGTCTGGAAAAAATTACCGTGTCCGCCTGTGAAGCAGCAGCTACAGCCTGTCTAAAATTATGTTTTTGAAAAATAGTTCTATTAGTAGCTCTCATAAGCTGCCATAAGAGTTTCAAAGTTTCAAGCAATGATGACAAGGACAGGCTCCCTCATGCCCAAAGTGCGAGTGGGCTGCCTTTGACTCTGTCCATTTATCTGCTAACCTTTGACCCCAAATCCACAAAACAGATGAGAGAGAATTCTACAGTCCATGGATGTGCATAGGTAGTTAAGGTTCAATTTGGAAAAAAACCTAAAGACCTCCAAAAGGCTGACCATCTTTATTTCCTTTTGAGTAGTTAAGTTGGGGAACCTGTTTTTTAAACAAACCATCTCCAACTAGATTTCAAATCCATTTCCTTTTGTTATACTGTCCACTGTAAAACCTTACCTAGTAGAGTGAAGGCACACTCCACTAGAGTAGTCTTCTCTTCTTGTGGCTTCTTCAAAGGCATGGATTCCAAGTCAGATCTGGAGGTAGTCACCTAGTCCACATTACATACTTTCACTAAGTGCCATATAGGTGACGCTGCAGAGTGCTAGTACATATGTGGTAACATAAGACATTTCTAAGGGCTATGTACATTGTTCATGGCCACAGCCCAGTTCCTAAAGGTAAGTTGCTGCTTAGGTGCTCTGCTTTATCCTCCCGAAATATTCCTTTGCTTGGACCTGTCATTGGATTTCCATCCAGCAATGTAGTCTGAAACATTTCTGACAGTGTTGGTTTGTATTTACTCTTGCCTGTTAATAATAGTTTGGAGGAAACTAGTAAATAAGTGCAGAACTTAAAGTACCACATGCCATAATAATATTATGAAAAAGTTTTATAAACTAGTGTCCACCATCATATTAATTAATCCATTTGTCATGTTATGGGCATAAATCGACACTGCTGCCACCAATTCATATGTCCGGAATAGGGCCTATACTCTTATAGTCAGCTTCTCTGTCTCAAGTAAAAGTAATAGACATGAGATGTTTGGCTTGAAGATTGTGTGACAGATTAACACCATTGCCTTGGGTTATGGTGAATACCAGCCATACCCAACTAAGCTTCACACTGCCCTGCTGAAAAATAAAAAAAAAAACAAAAGATAAAATCACTGCCTCCCAATTCCACTGCTTTACTGATGTTCATCGTGTTTCACTGTTGCAGTCATGACTGTAAGGTTCTCCCCTGCCGGCAGGCAGTCCCCGGTCGGTCAGAATCCCAAAGTCTGGGTCCGGCGTCGGCTGTTCAGCCATGCTCCCTGACGTCAGAGCGCCAGGAGTACAAAGCTGACAGCCGACGCCATGTTCTCCAGTCTTTCTTGCCATGCGGTGATAGTTCGCATTTGCCGGTCGGCTGACTCCTGACAATTTTTGCTAAACGTACTTCAGTCCGAAGACTTTCTTCTCCTACTCAAAGCTAAGTACCCGTTAGAAACTTTTTTCTTGCTCCAGTCCAATGTCAGAAAAAGTTAATAATTGTATTTCATGTGGGAAGCAAATACCTCATAAGGATTTTCATTCTTACTGTATTCCTTGATTAGGCCCTGACCACGACGTAGCTAGTTGTCGGTTTTGTGCTAGATTCAATCAACGTACGATTAAACGAAGGTACGATTTTGCATTTCATTACTTCGGTAGGCGCTTTAATTACAAAATGTCGTCGGATTCGGTTCCAGCTACCGAAGTTCACAAACGACGCAAGGATAAAGACAGGCCTCCGAAGTCCAAATCGGACGATATTGTACAAGCAGAGCCAGCTTCAGGTTCGGCCGTCGTCAGTGAGGCGCTTTTGCAGCCCCTGTCGTCGGCCATTTCGGAACCGATGGCCGAAACGGACTCCCACGAGGAGCCAACTAGGCCTTTGAATATTTCTGTTGCAGGACCTTCGGACAATGCTCCTTCGGATGGGTCCGGAGCCGCTGTGCAGGTACCTGCTTCCGAAGGGGTTTTCAGGCCTACTCAGCTTCTAATAAAGGCAAAGCCAAAGACAAAGGCAAAGACTCCTTCCAAATCAAAGACTACAGCTCAGGCCTCTTCTGATCCGGCACCCAAGTCTCAGAAACAGTTACTTAAGATGGCAGAGGAATTATTTACTATGATTAGGGGTTCACATCCCCCTCCAGATAAAAGGCCAAGGCAGGAAGTGTATTATGACTCCTCTGATCAGGCTTCTGTTTCTTCAATTTCTTCTTCTGACCAGGAATATTCTTTCCCTCCTTATGAGGATTCTGATGCTGAGGAATCCTTTCCTTCAGCTTCTCCCCCTGAGGATTTCTCTTTTGGGGAAACTTTACATGAAATAAGGGAACATTTTCACTGGGAAGGACAGGAGTACTCGTAATCTAAGAAAAGACTTGGGGATTTTCTTCTTCTTCCCCAACATAGACCCCTGGCTATCCCTCCTATTTTGGATATTGTGGATGATGCTTTTTCGGAGGCTAACTTAACTCTGGACTCTTTTCCTCCAGCTCCTGTTAAGCCAGACAGATATTATAGGGTTCCTGATTCCCACCAGTTTTATACAAGAATCCTACTGCTGATCCTGAAACCATTTCTCAGGGTCCTAAGGGTGTTAAGGCCGCTACTGCTAAAAACTCCGTTCCCACTGAGAAGGATTCCAGATCTTTAGAAAGATGGGGCAAAAAAGTGTACACTTCTGCTACTTTATCTATTAAGGCTTTAAACTTTCAATTTCATATGCTGAAATACCAGCAATTTTGAAACAAAAGCTAACTTTCATTTCTGCCTGTGCAGATAAGGAATTACATGACTTAATGCATGCCACTGAACAAGTTGGGAAGCATGGTTTACACTGTGGATTTGATGCCTTGGGGGCTTCTTGTAGGGCTGCTGCCTCTGGTACAGTCATTAGAAGGCATGCTTGGTTAAAGGAACAAAACTTGCCAGATCAAGTAAAAGCTAAGTTATTGGATGCTCCTGTTGAGCATAATGTTTTGTTGGGACCTAAGACTGAAGAGGTGATAAAGAAGATGGAGGACAAGGCAAAATCCATGCAAACGGTTAAAGATTTCTTACAAGTACAGCCACCCAGATTTAGTAGGAATTGGCCTACAAAAAATTGGTCCTTTCCCAATTCAGACAGGCCTCAGAGGGGTAGATACAGACGCTCCCGAGGAAGGCCTCAAACGCAAGCCTCTTATAGACCAAGACAGTGGACTGCTTCCACCCCTAGGGGAGGAGAGGACAGGTCGCAAGCTCATAGAAAACAGGCTCAATGACTCCCTCTGTTGGGCTGCAGGAACTTCTTGCCTGGAAGCCCCACTCGGAGGAAAACTTTCTCTTTTTCACCTAAATTGGACTCATATAACCCAAGACAAGTGGGTTCTGGATGTGGTTTCAAGAGGTTACAAATTCCATTTTCATACCCTACCAAGACCAAGCGGATGGCTGGATCTTCCAAAACATCAGTGGTTAGAGGCCTTAAACCAGTGGAGGCTCTCTTGGCTATGAAAGCCATAGAACTGGTTCCACTTTCAGAGATGGGACAAGGTTTTTACTCAAGGCTCTTTCTAGTCCCCAGAAAGCAAAATTCATGGAGACCCATTCTGGATCTGTCAGTCTTGAACACTTTTCTCGAGATACCACAATTCAAGATGCTTACTCTACAGCAGCTACTTCCAATGCTGACCAAAAATGCATGGATGGTAACTGGATTTAAAGGAGGCATATTTACACATTCCCATCAGGCAGGAATGCAGAACATACCTCAGGTTCAGGGCCGGATCGGGGCACTATCAATTCTCTGCGCTGCCCTTTGGATTGTCTACTGCGCCCAGGGTCTTCACCAAATGCCTGGCTCCAGTAGTAGCTTATTGCAGACTCAAGGGAATTCAAATTTACCCTTATCTGGACGATTGTCTAATTCAGGCAGACAGCAAGATTGTCTTACTCCCGCATCTAGAATTTTTCAGAACCTTCTCAAGTTCCTGGGATTCTCTGTAAACATAAAAAAGTCAAATTTGACACCCTCACAACAGATAACTTTTTTGGGTGCTCTTCTAAACACCACAATCCAGTTGGCATTTCTGACATCCGAAAAACAATTACAGCTGGCTTCAACTTTCAAAACCTTGGCAATTTTAACTCAGCTTTCTGCAAGGAAATTCCTGCAGGCTTTGGGTTACATGGCCTCCTGCATCCTTCTCGTACCATATGCAAGACTACATATGAGGAAAATTAAGTGGTACCTAAAAAGTGTATGGTCTCAGCATTGCCACAGTTTAGACATACAGATCACCGTCCTGCCTTGTCTCCAAAAGGAATTCCTTTGGTGGTCCAAGGCATGTACTCTAAACATAGGAAAACCCTTTAGTCTGCCTCCAGCCACTCCGATACTAACCACGGATGCTTCAGATTATGCATGGGGAGCCCATTTTCAGGGCAACTGTCTGCAGGGCCTTTGGACAAAGGATCAGAAGCTCCTGCATATCAATTTAAAGGAAATGTTAGCCGTACAGAACGCTCTATTGGCTTTCAGGAATCTTCTACAACCAGGACAGCTACTGATACGGACAGACAACACCACAGTTATGTGGTACATAAACAAGCAAGGGGGATCTCATTCCTATCCCCTTTGCAGACTAGCCATGAATCTATGGAACACAGCTCTAGCTTGCAACCTGGACCTTCAAGCTCAGTTTCTACCAGGGAAGCAAAACTTCCTGGCAGACAGTCTGAGCAGAAACCTGTTGGATCCACACGCATGGATGCTGGACACCGAAATATTCAGGATGATTACAGCAGTCTGGGGATGTCCTCACATAGACCTCTTTGCATCCCACCTCAGTCATCAACTACAGATTTTTTGCACCAGGACTTTCCACGAACTAGCTTGGAAAGTGGATGCACTATCATTCAGTTGGAGAAACCTCTCGGGATATGCCTTCCCGCCTCCAACTCTTCTTCCACGGGTGTTATTAAAGATCAAACAGGACAAGCCCAAGATGATAATTTTGCTGGCCCCAAATTGGCCTCGACAATTTTGGTACCCAACTCTGAAAAACCTTTGTCTGGAGCCCCCTTTGGTATTACCACAGACTCCGAACCTTCTGTCCCAGCACCAGGGTCAGGATCTGCACTCCCATGTCAAAACTCTCAGCCTGGCGGCCTGGTTAATCCAGGGTCTTTGATTCATTCTTTCCTACCCAAGCAGGTTATGGATGTCATTTTAGAAGCCAGACGTCCTAGCACTAGAAAATCTTATGCAGGAAAATGGAAAAGATTTTACTCCTGGATGCAGGCTCAGGATTCATATCCTCTTATTCCTAACATTCCTCTGATTTTACTTTACCTGACAGACCTCTTACATAAGGGTCTCTCTTTCTCTTCCATAAAGATCCATGCTTCTGCTATTTCTGCTCATTATAATACAGACCCTCCTATCTTTTCCCATCAGCTCATGAGACAGTTTCTCAGAGGAGCTAAGAACTTAAGGCCCCCTAGATCTCCTCCCATTCCTGCTTGGGATCTCAACTATGTTTTGGAAAAACTCACCTTACCTCCTTTTGAGCCTGCTGCCACTTCTGACATCAAGTTTTTATCTTGGAAGAATAGCTCTGACCTCTGCCAGGAGAGTTTCTGAGTTGCAAGCTCTCATGGCTGTGGAACCTTATATTATTTTTCATCAAGACAGGGTGTCTTTAAGGACTAATCCTTCTTTCATGCCTAAGGTGGTTTCCAAAGTGGCTTTAAATCAAACTATTCACTTGCCAACTTTTTTCCCCAGTCCTCAAAATAAGGGGGAAAGGATCTTGCATTCCTTGGATGTACACAGACAACTACGTTTTTACCTGGACAGAACCAAGGACATCAGGAAATCAGAGCAATTGTTTTCTTATGCTTCAAGTTCCCAAGGTAAAGCCATTTCAAAACAGACCATTTCTAAATGGATTGCTCATGGAATCAGATTTTGTTATTCACACCATGGAAAGCAAATCCCAGGGAGTATAAGGACTCACTCTACCAGAGCTGCTGCCACTTCAGCTGCCTTCCTCAGGGGAGTTCCTACCAAAGACATTTTGGAAGCTGCAACTTGGAGTTCAGTGCATACTTTTTCCAAGCACTACAGTCTACCTCTCCACTCTAAGTCTAGGGCAGGCTTTGCTTTTGCTGTCTTGCAGGGCCTTTTAGCCGCCCCCTCTTCTTTATGACCACCTCCCTTTTATTCTGCTTTGGGATTCAACCCTACAGTCATGACTGCAACAGTGAAACACGATGAACATAGTACAGTTGTGTACACTTACCATAAATGTAGATGTTCGAGTGTCTTCACTGTTGCAGTCTGGGTTTCCCTCCCTCCTGTCCCCTCTTATTTTTTCTTTTGTGTGGTTCCCTTCTTCACCCTTCTTTTGAGGTGTATTTGCAAAGGGTATGGGATCTTACTCATTTTGGAGCACCTGACATCTGGGGCAAGAAAAACTGGAGAACATGGCGTCGGCTGTCAGCTTTGTACTCCTGGCGCTCTGACGTCAGGGAGCATGGCTGAACAGCCGACGCCGGACCCAGACTTTGGGATTCTGGCCGACCGGGGACTGCCTGCCGGCAGGGGAGAACCCTACAGTCATGACTTCAACAGTGAAGACACTCGAACATCTACATTTATGGTAAGTGTACACAACTGTACTTTTTAATTTACTGTCAGTAAATGTAGTTTGAGTAAAAATAAAATACATTTGCATATCCATACACAGCAATTTCAGGAGAGGCTAATTCCAATACCACAACCTTTTTCAGCTTTTGCAGTAACTGACTGCCATCAGCCAGACCAGGCTGGCATGCCAGGTTATAAATTACTATTCACTCTTAACAGTGAGCAAGGTATTCTATTAACTTGGCATAGTTGCAGCTAATCAGTCTTTCTGTTTTAAAAACTGATAAAAACATTTAAAATTAATTAATTCAGTGTAGTTGCTCATATTCATTCATAAGCAAACATGAAAAGTTTTGATTGAATCATGAAATTCTTAAATAACGTGCAGTACAGTTTGAAAATTAAATGCAAAGACACATTTACATATCTTTTTTCAATATAATAAGATTTGACATGGTCTCCTCCATTCCTCCTCACGATAGAGTCTCAGATCCGACCCTCTGATCCAGCTCACCCACATTTCACAGACTTTAATCCTAGACTCAAGCTTCTCCCTCATACCAATAATGCCCTGCATCCACCCAACTACCTCAGATCTCGTTTGCCACTCCATCAAGTCAGACGTAGATTTCATCTCTCAAGCGTGAGTTAACTATTTTTGATGACCTTTGCTTCAAAAATTATCAGTCAGTGGTTCTATTATACTTTTTCCTCCCTCTCTTTTCTCACTTGAGTAGTGTGTGTGCAAGCATCTCTTTTCTTCCTTTTCTATAAAAAAAAAAAAAAAAAAAAAACAGTAGACTACGTTAGTTTAATTTAATCTTTGTGATTTTAGAGTTAGGATTACTTGTCTTGTAGAAGATAGAGTTCAGTAGATGTTCTTCATTCCACATTGCTGCAGTCCTAACCATTGGGTAGTCCGCTGTCCAGTCGGCCCGAATACCAAAGTATATGGCTGACGTCGGTCAAGGCACATTAGACTGACGTCAGGACGTCAGGGTACTAATGCGCATGACCGACGTCATATCCTCAGTCTTTTTTGCCGCATGGTCCGATGCAGAAGCAGTTTTGCGAGTGCAGGTTGGCGTTCTGAAATTTTCTGAAGTCGGAGTTTCAGACCGAATCAAAGTTGGCTAAGTAGCCCGTTGGGGAACGCTTTTGGTTTTCTTGCCTCAGTATTTAACCGGATGTCAGAAAAAGTGAATAACTGTATTTCTTGTGGGAAACAGATACCTCATAGGGATTACCATACTTTGTGTATACCTTGTTTAGGGCCTGAGCACGACGTTGTTGGATGCCGCTCTTGTGCTAGATTTAACAAACGCACTATTAAGAGAAGGTTAGACTGTGCCAGGTTAGTGTTTGGGAAGCGTTGTAATTATAAAATGCCGTCGGATGCTCCGACGCCCGCTTCATCCAAGAAGCGCAAGGATAAAACAGCAAAGCCTAGGGTTGATGAACCGGCAGTCCCGGACGTCGGTTCTTTGGAAGGCTCAGTGGAGCCAGAGGTTTTGCCAGGAGTTTCTTTGGAGTCTCAGGCAGAGACTTTACTGTTACAGGATGTGCCCTCTCAGGAGGTAGGCCAGGCTGAGGGGGCTTCTCAGGTAACTGTTCTTCCCTCTCTTCCCAAGGTAGTTAGAGCCTCTCCTTCTGTTTCCAAAACCTCTTTGAGAGGTAGGCCAAGTTTAGCTTCAGTGGGGGCTTCTCCTAGCACTTCAGGTTCTGTGCCTAAGAAACATATGCTTAAAATGGCAGAAGATTTGATTACTATGATTAGAGGTTCTATGGCCCCTCCTGATAAGAGGCCTAGGGTGGAACCTGAGTTTGAGAGTTTTGAACAGTGTTCAGAGGCTTCTGAGTCTTCTGCGGAAGATTTGCAGGAGTTTCCTCCTTATTCTGATTCTGATGTGGATGATTCCACTCCTACAGCTTCTCCTCCTGAGGATTTCTCATTTTCAGAGACTCTGCATTCCATGAGGGAGCACTTTAAATGGGAAGGCCAAGATTACTCTGATTCCAGGAAAAGGCTTAGGGAATTCTTGTTTTTACCCCAGCATAGGCCCTTAGGTATACCTCCTGTGTTGAATGTGGTGGAAGATGTTTTTGCAGAGGCTTCCCTAAACCCTGATTCTTTGCCTCCTGCTCCTGTTAAACCTGATAGGTACTATAGGGTGCCTGAAGCTCATAAGTATCTTTTTAAGAGTCCTAGGGCAGACCCGGAAACTGTTTCTCAGGGACCTAAAGGTGTTAAGGCTTCTGTTGTTAAAAATCCTGTGCCCACTGATAAAGAGGCAAGGGCTTTGGATAGATGGGGAAAGAAAGTGTATACTTCTTCCACTTTAGCCATGAGGGCGTTGAATTGTCAGTTTCACATGTTAAAATATCAAAATTACCTCCTTTCACAATTGAAATCTAAGGTGGATGCTTTGGCGGAAGGTATTGAGTGTAAAGAGTTGCTGGATTTAGTTCATGTGTCTGAGCAAGTGGGTAAGCATTCTTTGCAATGTGGTTTTGATGCTGTACAGGCCTCCTCGAGGGTGGCTGCCACTAGTTCTGTTCTTCGCAGGCATGCCTGGTTGAGGGATCAGAATTTAGCTGAGCATGTTAAGACAAGGATTTTGGATGCTCCTTTACAGTCTGATGTGTTGTTTGGTTCGCCTGTGGAAGCAGTTTTAAAGAAAATGGAGGACAAAGCTAAGTCTATGCAAACTGTTAAAGATTTTTTGCAGGTGCAGCCACCGAAGTTTAGTAGAAATTGGCCTACTAAGGGATGGACATATCCTGCTTATGATTCCCAGTCTAGGGGTAGGTCTAGACGTGGTAGGGGCAGAGCTCAAGGTTCTTTTAGGCCTAGAACAGGGAGTTCACCGGCTCAGACTTCTGGTGAGGGCAGGGGTCAGTCCTTTCGTAAACAGACCCAATGACCTGCCTTTTCAGCTGCCAGTAGATTCTCGTCTGGCAGCTCCTTTGGGAGGAAGACTGTCTCTTTTCAAAGAAAATTGGGATTTAATTACTCAAGACAGATGGGTGTTGGATATCATTCACCACGGTTACAGGTTTTATTTCCATACATTGCCCCCTTTCAAAGGCATGCCAGACGTTCCTCCTCCACAAAGGACAGAGGCTCACAAGCAAATTTCTCTGTTACTCCAAATAGGGGCCATTCAGCCAGTCCCTGTGTCAGAAAGGGGCCTAGGATTTTATTCTCGCCTGTTCCTAGTACCAAAGAAGGGGAACACGTGGAGACCAATTTTGGATTTATCTATCCTCAACACTTATCTGGACATTCCCAAGTTCAAAATGTTGACGTTACAACAGCTTTTACCTCTGCTGGGCAAAGATTACTGGATGGTAACTTTAGATCTCAAGGAAGCTTACCTTCATGTGCCAATCAGACTAAGTTGCAGGAAGTATCTGCGTTTTCGAACTGGAAATTCTCATTATCAGTTCTCTGCATTGCCCTTTGGCTTATCTACTGCGCCCAGAGTATTCACAAAGGTTCTGGCTCCAGTGATAGCTTACTTCAGGCTAAAAGGAATCCAAATCTATCCCTACTTGGACGACTGCCTGATTCTGGCTCAAGAACAAGAAGATCTTCTACAGCATCTGGAATATGTCATAGCAGTGCTAAGATGCCTAGGGTATTCTGTGAACGAAATAAAGTCCAGTCTAGTACCCTCTCAAGACATGTGCTTTCTGGGTGTGAGACTGAATACAGCAGCCCAGATGGCCTTTTTAACCCCGGACAAACAAAAGAATCTTTCCAGTTACTTCCATCATCTATCTCTTCAGTCCGGGCTGACTGCAAGGACAGTCCTTCAAGCCTTAGGGTTCATGGCATCTTGTATTCTGGTACTTCCCAATGCCAAACTGCATATGAGGAAGCTACAATGGTATCTCAAAAATCTGTGGACACAGCACTGCCAGGATTTGGACACTGTCATTCAAATAATACCTTGCATTCAAAAGGAATTTTTGTGGTGGGCTCAGGAATGTCACCTAAACAAGGGACTCTCTGTGACCCGGCCAGAGGCGAGTCAGATTCTAACGACAGATGCCTCAGATGTTGCTTGGGGAGCTCATCTAAATGGAAAGTGGATACAAGACAAGTGGCCTGCCAGACTACAGCATCTACATATCAACATGAAAGAGATGTTAGCAGTTCAGTTTGCATTAATTGCTTTCAAGGAGTTACTTCTTCCAGGGCAGGTGTTGATTCTAACAGACAACACAACTGTCATGTGGTACATCAACAAACAAGGGGAACACATTCTTACCCATTGTGCAGACAAGCAATGATTTTATGGGAGACTGCGCTCAGTCTGCAACTAACTCTTCAGGCAAGGTTTCTGCCGGGAGCACAGAACTCCTTAGCAGATGTATTAAGCAGACAAATCATGGATCCCCACGAGTGGAAACTGGATCTTCATGTATTTCAAACATTGACAGTGTCATGGGGAACTCCAGACATAGATCTGTTCGCTTCTCCACTAAACCACCAGCTGCCAAAGTTTTGCACGAAAGGATTTCATCACACAGCTTGGAAAGTGGATGCTCTTTCTTTCAGTTGGAAAAATCTTCATGTGTATGCCTTTCCACCTCTGCCTCTTCTTCCAAAGGTGCTTCTAAAGGTCAGACAAGACAAGCCAAGGATGATTTTAATAGCTCCAGATTGGCCTCGGCAGCACTGGTACCCATTACTGAGGAGTCTGGTAAGGAAGCCTCCATGGCCTTTACCCTTGATTCCACACCTGTTGTCTCAGAGGGACGGTCATCTGCTCAATGTCAAGCTTCACTCTCTACATCTAACAGCCTGGCATATTCTGTTTTGAAGGACAGCAGGTCTCAGCTTCCTCAACAAGTTTTAAATGTGATTATGGAAGCCAGAAGACCTAGTACAAGGAAAGTGTACGCAGAAAAATGGAAGAGATTTTTGTTTTGGAGTGCAGCAAACAATTTGGAGATTACAGAGCCAAATTTAGGTGTGGCTCTTCAATATCTTACTGAGTTACTGGACAAAGGTTTGTCTTTCTCTTCCATTAAGATTCATGCTGCAGCAATTTCAGCTCACTATGATTGTGACCCACCATTGTTTTCGCATCCTTTGTTCAAGCAATTTCTTAGAGGGGCAAAGAATATAAGACCCCTCAGAGAGCTCCTACTCCTGCTTGGGATCTCAATTTTGTGTTGGAGAAACTTACTCTACAACCTTTTGAGCCTGCGGCTACTGCTGAATTGAAATACTTGTCATGGAAGACTGCTTTTTTGTTGGCTATTGCTTCTGCAAGAAGGGTTTCTGAGTTGCAGGCCCTTATGGCAGTAGAGCCCTTTTTGATTTTCCATAAGGATAGGGTATCATTACGTACAAATCCTTCCTTTATGCCTAAGGTGGTTTCTAGTGTGGCTTTAAACCAAACTATTCATTTGCCTACTTTCTCTGCAGATCCCCAAAATAAGGGGGAAAAGATTTTGCACACTTTAGATGTACATAGGCAGTTGCGTTATTATTTAAGCAGGACTAAGGATTTCAGGCAGTCTCAGCAGTTGTTTGTTTCTTTTGCTTTGAGTTCTCAGGGCAAGCCTGTGTCTAAGCAAACTATTTCTAAGTGGATTGGGTTTTGCATTTCATTTTGTTATTCCCATCATGGCAAGGAGATTCCAGTTGGGATTAGGCCTCATTCCACTAGGGCTACTGCCACTTCAACAGCATTTCTAAGGGGTGGCAACTAAGGATATTTTGGAGGCAGCTACTTGGAGTTCAGTGCATACTTTCTCTAAGCATTACCACCTTCCTCTCTACTCTAAATCTAGGGCTGGTTTTGCCACAGCTATTTTGCAAGGCATGTTGACAGCTCCTGCTTCCTTATGATTTGCCAGCCTCCCTTACCTCTGCTTTGGGATTCTACCCAATGGTTAGGACTGCAGCAATGTGGAATGAAGAACATAGTACAGTTTTGTACCTACCATAAATGTAGATGTTCGAGGATCCA